>NW_027456377.1:227500-240000 GCF_040206685.1 Ascaphus truei
CTCAAGCAGATTCATGATGGTTTAAGATTGTCATTTATATTTTGACTAGTCACTTCATTAGTGTGTAGTACGTATTATCTTTAGCTTTGTATAGGTGTCTGTGAACCCATTAAGCTGTTGTGATTTATTCTGACCTATCCAAGTGTTTCTTGAGTCACTATCCATTTTCATGTTAAGGGTTGACAATTTGAGTCATTCCCTAGTTTTGCCCACTTGTGTCTATGGGTAGTACCCGTGACAGGGGTCCTAGCCTTTTTTAAGTGTTTTTAATCATGTACTGTTTACTTATCCTTTTTTGCACTGTGTCAAATAAATAAAATACTATATGTTAATCTGCATACCTGAGTGCTCCCATACGGGTTACTTTTTTCTCTTTTTACTCATATATATATATATATATATATATATATATATAATAGGGAACCATGTTAAAAATGGTTATTGAGGCAAAAAGTGACACTGTGTGCTCATTTGCATGTCATTTCCCAGAATCCCTTGCTGCAGTGGAAGTGCTGTATGCTGGGTGATAATGGGGAAAGGCGGGGTTGCAGACCTGCCTAAGACATGCAGATGAGCATACAGCTATATTTGCATATTTGCTTTCCTGTGGAGGGTTTTTGTCACTTTTTTTACTCACCATAACTTAACTCAGTATTATGGTTTGGCCTATCCCATAAGCCTCTCTTGCATCCCAGTAAAATCAACCCCACACTGATGAGACCCATCAAGGTCGAAACAGCTGTCTGTGGGTGGTTTTCTGGGTATGCACCTTAACCCTGGCTGTGCTCAAAGCTGTGACCATGCAGCAAGCTTAAGCCTATAGGGAACCATGTTAAAAATGGTTATTGAGGCAAAAAGTGACACTGTGTGCTCATTTGCATGTCATTTCCCAGAATCCCTTGCTGCAGTGGAAGTGCTGTATGCTGGGTGATAATGGGGAAAGGCGGGGTTGCAGACCTGCCTAAGACATGCAGATGAGCATACAGCTATATTTGCATATATATATATATATATATATATATTGCGCGCGCACACACACATATAACGTTTTATCCAACTTTTTCATTTATCATTTGTAGAGAAAATGAACATTGTCGCCAGAAGCGCTATTTTTTCAAAATGTAACATCTCTACTAGTGTAAAATGATACTTCATATAAAGCAGGTTATGGGACCCAGTATAAAATGACTATAATGTCTCTTATCACATCCCAGTATATGGATACTTTCTATTATCACAAGCTGCTAACATGTGACAGGGCTCAGAGTCTGAGCCCAGAATGTGACATACTGAACATTCTCATTCTAAATTTCAAAAAATATTGTGTTGATTTCTGACCTGACTGCCGTGGTTACAGCTCAACCACTCTGTTCTACTGCATGTCACCACTTTCTGCCACAACCAGCTGACGGTGGATCTGCAAGGAGTTCAACGCTCATTGGCATCACATCTGTGGCTTGGTTAACGTATCATTTCTCCAGCTTTTTATTGTATTGTTTTGAAGTAGATTATATTTATTTATTTGAATAGATATTTATTTAGTTTAATAGATATTTATTTAGTTAAATAGATTATATTTGTAAGTTTAATAAGTTATATTTTTTAGTTTAATAAGTTATATTTCTTAGTTTAATAAATTATATTTCTTAGTTTAATAAGATATATTTGTTAGTTTAATAAATTATATTTCTTAGTTTAATAAATTATATTTCTTAGTTTAATAAGTTATATTTCTTAGTTTAATAAATTATATTTCTTAGTTTAATAAGTTATATTTCTTAGTTTAATAAGTTATATTTGTTAGTTTAATAAGTTATATTTGTTAGTTAATAGATTATATTTGTTAGCACAGTAGATTATATTTACTAGTATTTAAGTCTCCCCCTCAGTGCCCCATTAGCACCCGTGCGCATATTTCACATCTTTTCGGAGTCGCTTATTTTTTAGACCCTCGGAGCCGAAACCTAAAGGGGTCAGCTAAGAAACTCCGGATCAAGAGGAGCCGCACAGTTTAAAGACAGAACATTTCCAAGGGAGATGGAGACAATTTGGGTAAGATCTGATTAAAGGACAACCTTTGGGGAAGGAAAGGGTGACGCGGGAGTGTAAGAGGGGGGTGAGAGAGCAAGGTGGTGTGTCAGATTGGGGCAGAGCAAGAGAACGCAAAAATGATGGGGATTTGCTGCACACTAAAAAAAACAATTAGTCATACTTTTACCGGTGCCCCTTAGTCTCAGGGAAGACCGGCATTTCGTCCAATGTATACAATATGATTGATGGAAAAGGGCACACGGATTTGAATAAAAAAAGATAATTTATTGTGCCACAGACTACAATGTTTCGGCTGCTGGCCTTTCTTTACTGGCTTTAGTGGGTTTAGCCACTTTACCTGAGAAAGGCCAGCAGGCTGAAATGTTGTTGTCTATGGCAATGCAAGAGAAAACAGGTTGGGGGGGTGGGTTCTCGCAAGGTCGCCGACCCATGGGTGAGTGTCCCCGGTGGCAACTAGTCCTGGACCCCGGGAAAGCTGTCTGTGGCCCATACAAGCTGAGTAACAAGTAGAAAGGACACATGTATGTTCAGAATGAGTTAGCATGGTATTTTGAGAGGCATCATAGCAGGTCAGTGCAAGTCAGTGCAGAGCACTGCAAGGTCAGTCAATATGAGGAAGGGTCCGATGGAGGATCCCAGAATATCTCTTAAAGCATCGGTGCGCAAATCGAGGGGTGCGACATTTTCTTGGGGAGGAGGGAGGAGGGGCTCCGCGCTTACAGTGGCCCCTCGCTCTTCCCCACAGCATTTAAATTAAATGTCGGAAATCGCACGCAAGGCCTCTGTAAGTTCCCTTTCCTTGTCTCCGGCGGCTTCTGGAGACAGCAACGTGGCGTCACATGATGTGGCATTGCCATAGCAACGTGATATCACATGACGTCGTTATATCAGAACGTCGGAGACAAGGTGGGGAGGGTGGAGGGGGGAGCAGGGGAAAAAGGTTGCGCAACCCTGTCTTAAAGCATTGTCTTGCATACAGATCAGAGGCGAAGAATGGATATGGATATCCGATGTGAAGGAGGAAATAATACTGAGATCACTACCGCTAAGACCGATTCGATGGAAGAAGGTGAGTGATGAAATAGCCGTCACTGTGTAACTCTTCCAATTACCTGCAACTTCATGCAAAGAAATAGCAACGCTTGTTTTTAACGCATTAAGCACCTAATGGGGAATTCAACTGCTGAGAGTTTAAGGGAGTTACTCACCAAACTCAGCGACGTTTCTGTGTCTCTGTGATAACTCCCCCAGGACATGCTTGAAAACCAGAGGTAACTCAATGTATTTTTGATAAATAGAAACATGACCTTCTGGGGAGGGGTATATAATGGGTACAGGCCTGGTGAGGTGGGTATAACGGGTTCTGGGCCTTGTGAGGTGGGTATAACGGGTACTGGGCCTGGGGAGGGGCGTATAGCAGGGTACTGGGCCTTGGGAGGGTTGTATAACTGGGTACTGGGCCTTGGGAGGGTTGTATAACTGGGTACTGAGCCTGGGGAGGTGGGTATAATGGGTATTTGCCCTGTGGAGGGCGGTATAACGTGGTATTGGGGAGGGGGTATAAGTGGCACAGGAGCTCTTGCGATACAGAGTATCACTGTCCCTGGTTACAAACACTTCATGTCTCCTGCAGATCAGGACACGCACGAAGGTGGTGCCCTTTGTGCCACCAGACGACGAGGCGGGCTACGAGGCGGACGACGAGGCATACGATAAAGCGGGCGTCAAGTGGTGCGAAGAGGTGGGCTACAAGGCGGCCGATGAGGCAGACGACGAAGCGGATGTCAAGTCTGGCGACGTGGTGGACGATGGCCTAGGAGAATACGAGAGGTGTGGACGGATCTGCTGCTTCACCTTTTTTAGGCGGAGGAGAAGACCCCGGGAGCAGGTAGCAGAATACGAGAGGTGCGGACAGATCTGCTGTTTCACCTTTTTTAGGCGGAGCAGCAGACCCCGGGAGCAGGTAGCAGAGGAGCCAGGGCGTAGATCCAGGGGTATTCTAGGGGCCATGAGAAGTTGGTTTGACCGCAGGAGAGGCAGATAAGATCAGGAAGGCTGCGGGAGGGGCAGGTACTATAGGGAGATTGGGATATTGGGCGTGAGAGGGTGAGAGAGAACAAGGAGCAGGGCCGGAGCACGGGTTTCATGCGCCCCAGGCGAAACTTAAAATTTGTGCCCCAGTTGTATAAAAAATAATAAGATAAATAAAATAATAAAATAAACAGTGGCGTAGCTATCGGGGCTGCAGGGGGTGCGACCGCACCCCAGCGCGACGCAAAATAAAAATAAAAGGGCGCCAAAATACTGGATAAAAAAAAGAATAATAATTTAAAAAAAAAGATAAATAAATTAGAAATAATAAGAGGAAAAAATAATAATGATTATTAATGCGCCCCTAGGACCTTTGCGCGCTAGGCGACCGCCTAATGGCCGGCCGGCCCTGCGAGGTATGCGGGAGGAAAAGGGGTGAATGGGATAGATATGCAGGGGAATGGGGGAGCAGGTGAGTTATACACAGGGGCACAAGGGCCCCATCACCCGCATCTCTATATACTGAGTGTGCCCCTGTGTATAACAACGCTGATCTGTGCTGTTCCATCTGATCTCACTGCGCAGTGATCCAGGGACCATCCGATCGCCATTTAATGGGGTCAGGAAGGAATTTTTTCCCCCCATTGCACAGCAGGGGTTATGTTTCGCCTTCCTCTGGATCACAGCAACAAACTGCCCTTTGTGCATGAATTATCAGTGAGATCTTTATACACCCTGCATTGGTCTTCACTCCTTTGCTGCCGGAGGGGCCTGCAGTGCATTGCTCTGCGTGTTACTATATCGCTCTGCAATGTGCTGCAGGCCCCTACCAGCAAAGAGATTAATTATTTCAATAAAATACTCTCTTTAATCCAACCTATGTGTAGTGTCTTTTCTATCCGTTGTATCTATTGCTAACAGCTCAGTGATTCTTCCCCAGGTCGCTGCACTAGTGTCACACTGCCAAGCCAGGTGTGAGGGAGATTTATAGGGTCACATATACACTTCTGCCAAAACACGAGTGCAAACAGGAAGCCCCTCTGATCTGTCATATCTTTTATAACACAAAACAGTATCTAAAAAGGTAAAAAGAACATACATGGGATTCTGCTACAAATATCTCTCTAATTACAAACCAATTAGCAAATCATTCAGATTAGAGTCGAGCGAAAAGAAAGGGTTAAGTATCTCATGTACAGTATATGCAGTGTAGGCTGTTCTGCGCATTACATGCAGGGGACAACGTTTAGGGGATATAAGTAATGCTGATCTCAGAGCTGACCGGCTGACCTGCTCTACCGGCTGATCTGCTCTACTGGCTGACCGGCTGACCTGCTCTTCTGGCTGACCGGCTGACCTGCTCTACTGGCTGACAGGCTGACCGGCTCTACCGGCTGACCGGCTTCCCTTCTTCCAGCTAACTGACCTGAATTGTGGCCCCTGTATCTCCCAATTAAACGTTTTATTGGCATATTCTTGTTTGACTCGTTCTATACAAACATTTTCTATACATTCATTGTGGGATTTGATAACATCTGTAAGATCTCTCAGAACATCACATTCTGTACGTTTGTGCTGAATATTTTTCCATTCTCAATTTACTTAGGGGCCTATGCAGAGAGCAGCGCTGGAAATAATTGGAATTGGTAATAAATTGTACCTGTAATGGCGTGATTTTATCTCCATATGCAGAAAGGTCAGAAAACTGCATTTAAAATCATGCTTGATTATGGAGAGTTTCATCCGGCGAGATGCGCGCTGGTGAAACATGTTTGAAAAAAAGCGCGTTTTTTTTTTTCTTTTCACTCTCGCCGGTGAGCTCCAGTTTCCTGCCAACTTTTGCTGGCGGAGCTAATTGTAGAATTTCTCTCCATTTTAATGGCGCGAACAGCCCCTAGATGGCGATCGTACTTTTCTGCATACGGCCCTTTTCAAAACTGGCGAGATTTTGGTTCTCGCCAGCCGTGCGGCGAGTTCTACTAAAAAAAAATAAAAAAATGGCGCTTTTTACTCAACTCGCCATTTCCAACCTTATTATAGCCATATAGCGCTAAAAAACGCCGAAATTTCCGTTCGCGCTGCTCTCTGCATAGGCCCCTTAATATTAGTTTTTGGCTTCAATTATTTATATCGAGCCCAAAATACCTTTATACAGAATGCTGTTCCCCTTATCCCACAAATGCTGCTTCATTAAAGCCCAGGGGTGGCACTTTATGCATTCTCAAACTTTTAGGCAACATCCCTAATTTCCAAAAGTGGGATAAAATCTGTGCATATTTAAATGGTTAATTTTTCCATTTTTCCATTGTGACAAAATATCAATTTTCTCACTCAGACTCCTAAATCCCTCCCCAAATATATCCGTTTCACATAAAAGTGTGTGCGCTTCTCCTTCCGCCTAACTGGCATGTCGTCCTTACGGGCGCCACTCCTTGCAACTCCACGCTGCCCTCCAGTGGCTAAAGAAATAAGATACATTTACTATACTCGTCTGGCAGCTGCTCCCGTATAAGGTGGGTAACTCTGTATTAGGGGTCTAGGTAGAGTATATTTTATACTTATGTCGGATAGATGAGGAATTTATATTGTGAGAGGCCTTAGATCTTATCCTATATGCACGCAGCCCTCGCCTCTCTGACCTTGAACACATACTTCAATCTGATTTTTTGAGACTTGAAACTGGATTTCCCAAAACAAACTGATTTTAAACACTGACAAGACTGTAACAATGGTATTTGGGACCAGAGCTAAATTGCTAAAGCTGCCAATGACAGAGCTTCAGATAAAAACCAGCTCTAATACCATCCTAGCCCCTGTTACTGGTTTGAAATATCTGGGCATATAGTTCAACTCCCATTTAACATTTGGGTTGCACATTGATACCCTGACATCCAAATCCTATGCCAAACTAGGTGTACTTTAAGGCCCTCATGCAGTAATCGCCTACAGCGATTCAGTAAGCCCAGAGAAGCTGGCGATTAGAGCAAAAATAACCGGTTTTTTTTTTTGCCGGAAAATAAATAAATAAATAAAATCGGCAGATGCGCGGTGATAAGCCACTTTTCGGCACTGATCGCCAGTTTTTCAAACACGCTCAATTCTATAAGCCCTGATCAGCTTATTGCGGCTGATCGCCACTTTAAAATTGCTGTTTCTTCTCCAAATTGTCCCGCCACAAAAGTTGGCAAGAAGGTGGGGTGAAGCTGCGATGAAAATAACATGCATGTGTCCCAGAGCTGATATCCATTAATATCAGCACCAGAGACCCCCGGCATGAATCCCATGCATAAAAAATGCATTTACAGGCAACTTCATTACCGCCAAGGCAATGAAGGGGTTATATACCCGTGCCGGGCTTATTGTGGGTAGCGGGGGTGGGAGAAGGTGGTATTTGGCCCTGGGTGGGTGTTTAGGCCTTGCCAGGGGGTTGGGGGATGACTTAACCTCTTCTTTAACTTAGTGGTTAATACCGCTAAGGTAATGAAGGGGTTAACCCCTCCCACTACCCCCCCACCCGGTAGGCCTAAACACCCATCCTTGGGGCCAATACCCCGTTCACCCACCCCCGCTACCCACAATAAACACAAATACACATAACAGCCCCACTGGCCACCTCCTAGGTCCCTAATAAACCGTTACAATATTCATAAAACCATTATTTTGTTTACCCCCAGGATTATTACATGGGGTTAGGGCTATGTTATTTAGTGAGGGGTTGTATGTTTGTATTTGTAAGGACAGGCAAGGCCGGAGCCAGATGGGGTTCTCCTGCCTCTGTCCTCCCTGTCTCCTGACCCTTCCTGTAGCCGGACAAAGAAGAAGAAGCAGGCACACGGTCTTACTCAAAGGAGGTTTAATATGCCATAAAGTCCAACGTTTCGGCAGTCAAATACTGCCTTTCTCAAGGTGAAGGCTACCAAACACAAGAAACAGTCACAATATATACCACCCCCCCTGATACTCACCCCTCCCGGCTCTGCCACATAACCAGGATGCTGACGCCCACCTGATGACGTCAGAGCTACCATATGGCGCCCCCTAGTGACGTCAGACGTCTAGGTCTAAATCCCTGGCAATACAGCATAGAGCTGTCTTGGAGGACTGCAGCCACAGCCACACATGGGGGAGTGTTCAGTCTGGGGAGAGGTGTGGCTGTGGCTGCAGTCCTCCAAGACAGCTCTATGCTGTATTGCCAGGGATTTAGACCTAGACGTCTGACGTCACTAGGGGGCGCCATATGGTAGCTCTGATGTCATCAGGTGGGCGTCAACATCCTGGTTATGTGGCAGAGTGGGGTGATATAGGACCGGTATCTGTTAGACTTCCATCGCCCTATCTTTTGTATCGCAGCTACTGACAGCCCCGCGCGTGATGCTTCCGTTGCCGCCCCAATCCGGAACGAATGTGTCCCGTATTGTGCCTCGTCGAGGCCCTGGTGTCTTAGACACATGCGGAAAACCCACAGGTACTGGAATCTAGATAACGGTACCCCGTCCGCGTGAAGGAGCAGGGGGCCCTGACCGTCTGGCCTGCATGCCAAGTATTCCCTGAGCGTGCTCACTGGGCAAAATTTGGTCCCTGGTAGCCCTAGCAAAGATATCCACGCTCCCCTTCCCCGCTGGTCTGTTTTTGACCTTTTCACGTGTAGTTTGACCCACCCTTCCCCTAAGACTATGTCCTCAAACTGCATCCCTCCCTCGCACTTGCGCGACGCGCACACCAACTCCCCAGCTCGCAGTGCTGCGAAGAAAGCCAATGCAAACGTCAGCCGGAAAAGTTTCGCCTCCAACCCCGATAGGCACACTCTGTCTGTGGCCTGCATTAAACCTTCTAATATCGCTGGTGTCACTGGCCGTCTGCTGTCATTTGTCGCCGTCCCCTTTGTTAACCCCGCTAGGACCCTTTTGATGATAAACGCCTTCGTTGGGTCCCCCTTGCCCTCTAGCTGCAAAAAGAAGGAGACCCCTGTCACTTTTTTCCCTATGGATCCTCCCGATAAACCCCCTGCCCTTAAGTTTAGGACAAATGATAGCAAGGTCCCGACTCCCAATACATCGAGACCCAATTCCCCTGCCAGACTTTGATAATCGCGCCACGCTGCCGAATAGGCCCGCCACGTACCCGGAGCCAGCGATGATCGTACCAACGAGGTCACTTGGTCGTCGCCAGCACCCAAAGGTCTGCAGGGCATGGACTGCCGATTAGGTCCGCCCCGGGGGCCAGTCTGCGAAACAGCGCCATCTGTAACCGGGATAAGGCATCAGCAATGTTATTCACCACCCCCGGGACATGTCGAGCCTTGAACGCTATGTTCAATTGCAAGCATGCCAGTACGAAACAGCGCAGAAGGGACAGCACCGGCGGGGAGCGTGAGCCGAAATTGTTCACGGCTTCCACTACACCCATGTTGTCTGTCCAAAAAATTACTTGCTTATTCGCGAATAAGTGACCCCACAGGCGCACTGCGACGAGCAAGGGAAATAGTTCCAAGAACGCCAAGTTCTTAATGAGCGGCGTCCCCCGCCAGTGGGGAGGCCACCGCTCCGCGCACCATGCCCCACCGAAGTAGGCCCCAAAACCGACTGACCCTGAGGCGTCTGTAAACAACTGCAACTCTGTGTTGTTGGATGGGGGACCTCGCCACAAGGTTCTGCCGTTATAATCCTTTAAAAAACGCAGCCACACCGTCGAGTCCTTTCGGATTTCGGCGGTGATGCGGATGAAGTGGTTGGGTCGTCTCACCCCGACCGTTGCTGCGGAGAGGCGCCTGGCGAAAACCCTCCCAGCCGGCATTACGCGCGCAGCAAATACTAAGTGGCCTAGCAGCGCCTGGAAGTGCCTCAATGATGTTTTCTTGAGAGCTATGAATTCACGGAGAAGCCTGCTTAGGGCGACCAGCTTCTCCGGAGGGAGCCTGTACTCCATCGCCTCAGAGTCGATTTCTATGCCCAAAAAGGTAAGAGTGGTTGTTGGCCGCACCGTCTTCTCGTCGGCCAAAGGAACGCCGAACTCACGCGCCAGGGCTGAAAATTCAAACAGCCACCTAGCGCATAAGTCCGAACCCCTGGGGCCAACAAAAAGGAAGTCGTCCAAGTAGTGCATGACCCCCGCTGCCTGCACCCTCTTCCGGGCCACCCATTCTAGGAAGGTGCTAAATGTCTCGAAATAAAAACAAGAAAGCGCACATCCCATTGGTAAGCATAAGTCTATGTAGTACTGACCTTCGAGCATGCAGCCTAGCAAATGAAAGCACTCGGGGTGGACTGGCAAGTGTCTGAAGGACGATTTGATGTCAGCTTTTGACATTAGAGCCCCTTCTCCCATCCTTTCCACCAGCGCTGCGGCTTGATCGAAGTTCGCGTAAGACACCGAACACAACTCCCTGTCAATGCCGTCGTTTACCGACGACCCCTCGGGGTAGGATAGGTGTTGTATCAACCTATACTCCCCAGCCTCTTTTTTTGGGGACCACTCCCAATGGGGAAATCCTGAGATTAGGCAAGGGAGGGGACTCGAAGGGGCCAGCCATCCTTCCCAATTGGACTTCCTTCCAGACCTTTTCCCTAGCTACGTCACCGTGTGTCCTGACCGATTTCAAGTTTCGACTAAACTCAGATCCCGCTTGATATTCAAACGGGATCCTAAACCCCTCCTTAAACCCAGCTAGGAGTAGCTGGGCCGCTTCCCTATTGGGATACCTTGCTAGCCACGGTGCCAAATTGGCGACGATTATTGGTGTCGCTGCCCTCGCGTCCAAACGTCCGCCCTGCGCCCCTCCCCCTGCGACCGCCCTTCTTAAAACACTTTGCCTGGGCGTGGCGGCCGCCGCAAAAGGAGCAGATGTGTTGGAAACGGCAGTTGTCGTACGTGCAGTTGGACTGGTTAAACGGCCAACAGACGCCCGAGTTGGTGTGCAGCGACTGGCTAGTCCCTGGTACGTTATTCCGCCATGCCCCCCTACCTCCGGTGCCGCACCCTCGAAAGGAATCTGCCCCGCCCCCAGACACAAACTGCAGATACAGGTTGACATCCTTGACGTTCCATGGTATCACCACCTCTTGGGCCTTCATTGATTGCCTAAAGCACCGGTCATATGTCCACCAACCCGTTCCCCCGTAAGTGTGGTGTGCTTCCTCGATCATGTCGTGATACGTAAAGAGCGATGCGCACGCCTGGGGATCCTTCTCCCCAATTACTCCAGCCAGGATAACAAATGCCTTCGACCAATTGCGAAAGGTGTGTGGGAAAAGCCTCTTTTCCACATCCACCTTCTTCGCTTCCCCCGTCTTTGAGGACGCGGCCAACGCCTCCCTGTAGCCTGGTAGCAGAGATAATATATCTACGTACTCCCCGGCCCATATCTTGTCCTTCACCTCTTTCAGCAAGTGCAAGCCCACTGAGCTAGGTCTGGATGTATAAGAGACCTTATATGCCGCATCGGGCATCCTCTTATCCTTGGCTAGCTCCTCTGAGGCGGGTGCCGCCTGAGGGAGGGGGAGCGTGGAGGATGGTGATTCCACTTGCCCGGCCTGCCCACCAGCCCCTAGAGGTGTGTTGTTAACCGCCTGCGGGCGGGAACAGCGGCCACTGCCGCTGCTGGAACTACAGGTGTTGCTACCGCTGGCGCCGCCCCCAATGCTGGCGCTACGACTGTCGCTATAGCTGGAGCTATCGCCGCTGCTGATGCGATTAGCGTTGCTAGAACTGGCGCTGCGCTTATCGCTGGTGTCACTACTGCTGGTGACTCTGCCGGTGCATGAGCATCAACAGCTGCCTCTGGAACCAGCCTTCTTCCTTGCTTCGCGCGTCAGCCTGCAGTTGTATGATTTTGTCTACGAAGTACATTCTGATTGATGCGCTAAGTGTCGCGGGAGTGTGATTTCAATTTGCGTGATTTAACTATGTGTTCCGTCTACTGGGTTTTTCTGTGAGTATGGGAAGTATCGGGGGTCGACGGAGGCGGATCCGATCCGGATGAAAACTGAATTGCTACTCGCACGAGGTACCGAAACTGACTGAAAGAAACATGAATTGATATGTTATCATCGATACATGGGACCTTCTGCTAACCGAAGAAGGGGCGTTAGGCCTGCTATTTGCAACCGCCCCTTTACCCCCTTCCCGCATGCATATTTGCTATACCAGCATATTTTCCTGATCGTGCCCAGTCAGGGAGTGGGATTACCCGCACCATCCCTGGCCATGCGCTGAACAGGAAGTGGGATTACCCACACCAAACCAGAGGCATGCGGCCCTGTGCTGAACAGGGAGTGGGGGGTTACCCGTCCATAGCAGGGCCATGTGCTGAACAGGAAGTGGGGTTACCCATACAATAGCAGGGCCGTGTGTTAAACAGGAACTGGGATTACCCATACAACCGCAGGGCCGTATATTAAACAGGAACTGGGATTACCCAT
>NW_027456377.1:245000-397500 GCF_040206685.1 Ascaphus truei
CAATATGCATTAAAACCAGAGACATAACATAAAACACAGACAAAGCTCAGTTTTTAGCACATCTAGTGAGACTCATACACGGTACAGTGCCTAAATATATATGGTTAAATATCTAATAAGTAAATGGTCTTTTAGTTTGACATTTTTGGCCAAAATTGTTGTAAGCCCCTGAGCCAACGCCAAGGCAGACCACATATCAGGGGTCCCTAACGCTAATATAAATTCTTAATAACCTGTTTAATAACAGGAAGAATGATTTATAGTAAATCTGTCAATATTAGCTGCAAAGTTCTGTCTGACTGAAGCTTTTATTAACCTGTACATTACCAGGAAAAGCACTCTGTATTAGAGATGTCACAGCCAAACTGCAAGCAGGCAAGTTCCCCTGAGTGGAAGATGCTATGGAGTGAGCCCATAACCATTTAAATGTGGGAGGGGGTGAGCTTAAATTAAGTAGGAGGTTGCCAACCTCCAATCAGCCATGACTAGCTGGACAAGAACTGTAAAACATACTGGACACCTAACAAGCTCCTATTAAACCCCCAAAATACCCACAACATATATATAAGCATATGAGTGTCAGAGGAGTGCTACTGAGCATGGCAATATGCATTAAAACCAGAGACATAACATAAAACACAGACAAAGCTCAGTTTTTAGCACATCTAGTGAGACTCATACACGGTACAGTGCCTAAATATATATGGTTAAATATCTAATAAGTAAATGGTCTTTTAGTTTGACATTTTTGGCCAAAATTGTTGTAAGCCCCTGAGCCAACGCCAAGGCAGACCACATATCAGGGGTCCCTAACGCTAATATAAATTCTTAATAACCTGTTTAATAACAGGAAGAATGATTTATAGTAAATCTGTCAATATTAGCTGCAAAGTTCTGTCTGACTGAAGCTTTTATTAACCTGTACATTACCAGGAAAAGCACTCTGTATTAGAGATGTCACAGCCAAACTGCAAGCAGGCAAGTTCCCCTGAGTGGAAGATGCTATGGAGTGAGCCCATAACCATTTAAATGTGGGAGGGGGTGAGCTTAAATTAAGTAGGAGGTTGCCAACCTCCAATCAGCCATGACTAGCTGGACAAGAATTGTAAAACATACTGGACACCTAACAAGCTCCTATTAAACCCCCAAAATACCCACAACATATATATAAGCATATGAGTGTCAGAGGAGTGCTACTGAGCATGGCAATATGCATTAAAACCAGAGACATAACATAAAACATAAAACATTAAGAATTTATATTAGCGTTAGGGACCCCTGATATGTGGTCTGCCTTGGCGTTGGCTCAGGGGCTTACAACAATTTTGGCCAAAAATGTCAAACTAAAAGATCATTTACTTATTAGATATTTAACCATATATATTTAGGCACTGTACCGTGTATGAGTCTCACTAGATGTGCTAAAAACTGAGCTTTGTCTGTGTTTTATGTTATGTCTCTGGTTTTAATGCATATTGCCATGCTCAGTAGCACTCCTCTGACACTCATATGCTTATATATATGTTGTGGGTATTTTGGGGGTTTAATAGGAGCTTGTTAGGTGTCCAGTATGTTTTACAATTCTTGTCCAGCTAGTCATGGCTGATTGGAGGTTGGCAACCTCCTACTTAATTTAAGCTCACCCCCTCCCACATTTAAATGGTTATGGGCTCACTCCATAGCATCTTCCACTCAGGGGAACTTGCCTGCTTGCAGTTTGGCTGTGACATCTCTAATACAGAGTGCTTTTCCTGGTAATGTACAGGTTAATAAAAGCTTCAGTCAGACAGAACTTTGCAGCTAATATTGACAGATTTACTATAAATCATTCTTCCTGTTATTAAACAGGTTATTAAGAATTTATATTAGCGTTAGGGACCCCTGATATGTGGTCTGCCTTGGCGTTGGCTCAGGGGCTTACAACAATTTTGGCCAAAAATGTCAAACTAAAAGACCATTTACTTATTAGATATTTAACCATATATATTTAGGCACTGTACCGTGTATGAGTCTCACTAGATGTGCTAAAAACTGAGCTTTGTCTGTGTTTTATGTTATGTCTCTGGTTTTAAAACTAGGGAATGACTCAAATTGTCAACCCTTAACATGAAAATGGATAGTGACTCAAGAAACACTTGGATCGGTCAGAATAAATCACAACAGGTTAATGGGTTCACAGGCACCTATACAAAGCTAAAGATAATACGTACTACACACCAATGAAGTGACTAGTCAAAATATAAATGACAATCTTAAACCATCATAAATCTGCTTGAGCATACAATTATGTAACCAATACCAACAGCACAAATAAATCACTTGAAGGAAAAAGGTGGCATGATGGGATGAAGTCACTAGATGTGTAGAGCAATGAAGTGTGTGAATAGCATGTATGGAAAATTACCTGATGAACGCCTATTAGATAACCTTGTGTGTGTTGTCAGTATCCATAATGAAAAAATAGAGTGTCACAGTCCAAAGATTAGTTGCACCAGTGCTGGGTAGCATAGTTACGTGAACATCTGTCAGGGGTCCTGCCTAGCACCCCCACTCCGACGCGTTTCGTCCAGAGACTTAGACTTGGAGTGGGGGTGCGTCGGAGTGGGGGTGCTAGGCAGGACCCCTGACAGATGTTCACGTAACTATGCTACCCAGCACTGGTGCAACTAATCTCTGGACTGTGACACTCTATTTTTTCATTATGGATACTGACAACACACACAAGGTTATCTAATAGGCGTTCATCAGGCAATTTTCCATACATGCTATTCACACACTTCATTGCTCCACACATCTAGTGACTTCATCCCATCATGCCACCTTTTTCCTTCAAGTGATTTATTTGTGCTGTTGGTATTGGTTACATAATTGTATGCTCAAGCAGATTTATGATGGTTTAAGATTGTCATTTATATTTTGACTAGTCACTTCATTGGTGTGTAGTACGTATTATCTTTGGCTTTGTATAGGTGCCTGTGAACCCATTAACCTGTTGTGATTTATTCTGACCTATCCAAGTGTTTCTTGAGTCACTATCCATTTTCATGTTAAGGGTTGACAATTTGAGTCATTCCCTAGTTTTGCCCACTTGTGTCTATGGGTAGTACCCGTGACAGGGGTCCTAGCCTTTTTTAAGTGTTTTTAATCATGTACTGCTGCGGCCAAGTTTATTCGAGCATTTGCCCGTTCTTGGCCGCAGCAGTAGCCTGGCGCGCGCCCGAGGGTGACGGGCGAGCGCCGAAGCAGCGGAAGAGCGCCCTCTGATCGGGGCGCTCTCCCTACCGCTGCCGGGTCCGCCGGGTCCCCCGGAACCCCCTGCCGCCGTCCCCCACATCGCGGGACACCAGGGCTCCCTCGGGGAGCCCTGGACGCGCGTGCAGGGGGCGCAGGCTCCCGAAGACGCGTGACCGCGCGTCTATGACGCGCGGCACGCCGAGGGGCGGCCACTAGCAAGCCGGGAAATCTCCCGGCTTGCGGATCTGGCCGCACTGCAATTAAGTGTGTCGGCAGTGTACTGTTTACTTATCCTTTTTTGCACTGTGTCAAATAAATAAAATACTATATGTTAATCTGCATACCTGAGTGCTCCCATACGGGTTACTTTTTTCTCTTTTTACTCATATATATATATATATATATATATATATATATATTGCGCGCGCACAAACACATATAACATTTTATCCAACTTTTTCATTTATCATTTGTAGAGAAAATGAACATTGTCGCCAGAAGCGCTATTTTTTCAAAATGTAACATCTCTACTAGTGTAAAATGATACTTCATATAAAGCAGGTTATGGGACCCAGTATAAAATGACTATAATGTCTCTTATCACATCCCAGTATATGGATACTTTCTATTATCACAAGCTGCTAACATGTGACAGGGCTCAGAGTCTGAGCCCAGAATGTGACATACTGAACATTCTCATTCTAAATTTCAAAAAATATTGTGTTGATTTCTGACCTGACTGCCGTGGTTACAGCTCAACCACTCTGTTCTACTGCATGTCACCATTTTCTGCCACAACCAGCTGACGGTGGATCTGCAAGGAGTTCAACGCTCATTGGCATCACATCTGTGGCTTGGTTAACGTATCATTTCTCCAGCTTTTTATTGTATTGTTTTGAAGTAGATTATATTTATTTAGTTGAATAGATATTTATTTAGTTTAATAGATATTTATTTAGTTAAATAGATTATATTTGTAAGTTTAATAAGTTATATTTCTTAGTTTAATAAGTTATATTTCTTAGTTTAATAAATTATATTTCTTAGTTTAATAAGATATATTTGTTAGTTTAATAAGTTATATTTCTTAGTTTAATAAATTATATTTCTTAGTTTAATAAGTTATATTTCTTAGTTTAATAAATTATATTTCTTAGTTTAATAAGTTATATTTCTTAGTTTAATAAGTTATATTTGTTAGTTAATAGATTATATTTGTTAGCACAGTAGATTATATTTACTAGTATTTAAGTCTCCCCCTCAGTGCCCCATTAGGACCCGTGGGCATATTTCACATCTTTTCGGAGTCGCTTATTTTTTAGACCCTCGGAGCCGAAACCTAAAGGGGTCAGCTAAGAAAGTCCGGATCAAGAGGAGCCGCACAGTTTAAAGACAGAACATTTCCAAGGGAGATGGAGACAATTTGGGTAAGATCTGATTAAAGGACAACCTTTGGGGAAGGAAAGGGTGACGCGGGAGTGTAAGAGGGGGGTGAGAGAGCAAGGTGGTGTGTCAGATTGGGGCAGAGCAAGAGAACGCAAAAATGATGGGGATTTGCTGCACACTAAAAAAAACAATTAGTCATACTTTTACCGGTGCCCCTTAGTCTCAGGGAAGACCGGCATTTCGTCCAATGGATACAATATGATTGATGGAAAAGGGCACACGGATTTGAATAAAAAAAGATAATTTATTGTGCCACAGACTACAATGTTTCGGCTGCTGGCCTTTCTTTATTGGCTTTAGTGGGTTTAGCCACTTTACCTGAGAAAGGCCAGCAGGCTGAAATGTTGGTTCTATGGCAATGCAAGAGAAAACAGGTTGGGGGGGTGGGTTCTCGCAAGGTCGCCGACCCATGGGTGAGTGTCCCCGGTGGCAACTAGTCCTGGACCCCGGGAAAGCTGTCTGTGGCCCATACAAGCTGAGTAACATGTAGAAAGGACACATGTATGTTCAGAATGAGTTAGCATGGTATTTTGAGAGGCATCATAGCAGGTCAGTGCAAGTCAGTGCAGAGCACTGCAAGGTCAGTCAATATGAGGAAGGGTCCGATGGAGGAGTTGGAGGGTCCCAGAATATCTCTTAAAGCAGGGGTGCGCAAATCGAGGGGTGCGACATTTTCTTGGGGAGGAGGGGCTCGGCGCTTACAGTGGCCCCTCGCTCTTCCCCACAGCATTTAAATTAAATGCCGGAAATCGCGCGCAAGGCCTCTGTAAGTTCCCTTTCCTTGTCTCCGGCGGCTTCTGGAGACAGCAACGTGGCGTCACATGATGTGGCATTGCCATAGCAACGTGATATCACATGACGTCGTTACATCAGAACGTCGGAGACAAGGTGGGGAGGGTGGAGGGGGGAGCAGGGGAAAAAGGTTGCGCAACCCTGTCTTAAAGCATTGTCTTGCATACAGATCAGAGGCGAAGAATGGATATGGATATCCGATGTTAAGGAAGAAATAATACTGAGATCACTACCGCTAAGACCGATTCGATGGAAGAAGGTGAGTGATGAAATAGCCGTCACTGTGTAACTCTTCCAATTACCTGCAACTTCATGCAAAGAAATAGCAACGCTTGTTTTTAACGCATTAAGCGCCTAATGGGGAATTCAACTGCTGAGAGTTTAAGGGAGTTACTCACCAAACTCAGCGACGTTTCTGTGTCTCTGTGATAACTCCCCCAGGACATGCTTGAAAACCAGAGGTAACTCAATGTATTTTTGATAAATAGAAACATGACCTTCTGGGGAGGGGTATATAATGGGTACTGGGCCTGGTGAGGTGGGTATAACGGGTTCTGGGCCTGGTGAGGTGGGTATAACAGGTACTGGGCCTGGGGAGGGGCGTATAGCAGGGTACTGGGCCTTGGGAGGGTTGTATAACTGGGTACTGAGCCTGGGGAGGTGGGTATAACGGGTATTTGCCCTGTGGAGGGCGGTATAACGTGGTATTGGGGAGGGGGTATAAGTGGCACAGGAGCTCTTGCGATACAGAGTATCACTGTCCCTGGTTACAAACACTTCATGTCTCCTGCAGATCAGGACACGCACGAAGGTGGTGCCCTTTGTGCCACCAGACGACGAGGCGGGCTACGAGGCGGACGACGAGGCATACGATAAAGCGGGCGTCAAGTGGTGCGAAGAGGTGGGCTACAAGGCGGCCGATGAGGCAGACGACGAAGCGGATGTCAAGTCTGGCGACGTGGTGGACGATGGCCTAGGAGAATACGAGAGGTGTGGACGGATCTGCTGCTTCACCTTTTTTAGGCGGAGGAGAAGACCCCGGGAGCAGGTAGCAGAATACGAGAGGTGCGGACAGATCTGCTGCTTCACCTTTTTTAGGCGGAGCAGCAGACCCCGGGAGCAGGTAGCAGAGGAGCCAGGGCGTAGATCCAGGGGTATTCTAGGGGCCCTGAGAATTTGGTTTGACCGCAGGAGAGGCAGATAAGATCAGGAAGGCTGCGGGAGGGGCAGGTACTAGAGGGAGATTGGGATATTGGGCGTGAGAGGGTGAGAGAGAACAAGGAGCAGGGCCGGAGCACGGGTTTCATGCGCCCCAGGCGAAACTTAAAATTTGTGCCCCAGTTGTATAAAAAATAATAAGATAAATAAAATAATAAAATAAACAGTGGCGTAGCTATCGGGGCTGCAGGGGGTGCGACCGCACCCCAGCGCGACGCAAAATAAAAATAAAAGGGCGCCAAAATACTGGATAAAAAAAAGAATAATAATTTTTAAAAAAAGATAAATAAATTAGAAATAATAAGAGGAAAAAATAATAATGATTATTAATGCGCCCCTAGGACCTTTGCGCGCTAGGCGACCGCCTAATGGCCGGCCGGCCCTGCGAGGTATGCGGGAGGAAAAGGGGTGAATGGGATAGATATGTAGGGGGATGGGGGAGCAGGTGAGTTATACACAGGGGCACAAGGGCCCCATCACCCGCATCTCTATATACTGAGTGTGCCCCTGTGTATAACAACGCTGATCTGTGCTGCTCCATCTGATCTCACTGCGCAGTGATCCAGGGACCATCCGATCGCCATTTAATGGGGTCAGGAAGGAATTTTTTTCCCCCATTGCACAGCAGGGGTTATGTTTCGCCTTCCTCTGGATCACAGCAACAAACAGCCCTTTGTGCATGAATTATCAGTGAGATCTTTATACACCCTGCATTGGTCTTCACCCCTTTGCTGCCGGAGGGGCCTGCAGTGCATTGCTCTGCGTGTTACTATATCGCTCTGCAATGTGCTGCAGGCCCCTCCCAGCAAAGAGATTAATTATTTCAATAAAATACTCTCTTTAATCCAACCTATGTGTAGTGTCTTTTCTATCCGTTGTATCTATTGCTAACAGCTCAGTGATTCTTCCCCAGGTCGCTGCACTAGTGTCACACTGCCAAGCCGGGTGTGAGGGAGATTTATAGGGTCACATATACACTTCTGCCAAAACACGAGTGCAAACAGGGAGCCCCTCTGATCTCATATCTTTTATTACACAAAACGGTATCTAAAAAGGTAAAAAGAACATACATGGGATTCTGCTACAAATATCTCTCTAATTACAAACCAATTAGCAAATCATTCAGATTAGAGTCGAGCGAAAAGAAAGGGTTAAGTATCTCATGTACAGTATATGCAGTGCAGGCTGTTCTGCGCATTACATGCAGGGGGCAAAGGTTAGGAGATATAAGTAATGCTGATCTCAGAGCTGACCGGCTGACCTGCTCTACCGGCTGACCGGCTGATCTGCTCTACTGGCTGACCGGCTGACCTGCTCTTCTGGCTGACCGGCTCTACCGGCTGACCGGCTTCCCTTCTTCCAGCTAACTGACCTGAATTGTGGCCCCTGTATCTCCCAATTAAACGTTTTATTGGCATATTCTTGTTTGACTCGTTCTATACAGACATTTTCTATACATTCATTGTGGGATTTGATAACATCTGTAAGATCTCTCAGAACATCACATTCTGTACGTTTGTGCTGAATATTTTTCCATTCTCAATTTACTTAGGGGCCTATGCAGAGAGCAGCGCTGGAAATAATTGGAATTGGTAATAAATTGTACCTGTAATGGCGTGATTTTATCTCCATATGCAGAAAGGTCAGAAAACTGCATTTAAAATCATGCTTGATTATGGAGAGTTTCAACCGGCGAGATGCGCGCTGGTGAAACATGTTTGAAAAAAAGCGCGTTTTTTTTTTTTCTTTTCACTCTCGCCGGTGAGCTCCAGTTTCCTGCCAACTTTTGTTGGCGGAGCTAATTGTAGAATTTCTCTCCATTTTAATGGCGCGAACAGCCCCTAGATGGCGATCGTACCTTTCTGCATACGGCCCTTTTCAAAACTGGCGAGATTTTGGTTCTCGCCAGCCGTGCGGCGAGTTCTACTAAAAAAAAATAAAAAATGGCGCTTTTTACTCAACTCGCCATTTCCAACCTTATTATAGCCATATAGCGCTAAAAAACGCCGAAATTTCCGTTAGCGCTGCTCTCTGCATAGGCCCCTTAATACAGCTAAACCCCGTTATAACGCGGGTCTCGGGGTCCACCCCGAGACCACCGCGTTACTAACGGGGTCGCGAGAAAAAAAAATGGCCGCCGCGCTTTAGCGCATATTCATCCCGCGGGACAGGAGATGGGAGCGGGCATGTCCCTCCGCTCCCCGCTTCCCCCTGTCACCGCGGGACAGGCCGCGGGGCAGGAGATGGGAGTGGGGATGTCCCTCCTGTCCCCGCTTCCCCCTGTCACCGCGGGACAGCCCGCGGGGCAGGAGATGGGAGCGGGCATGTCCCTCCGCTCCCCGCTTCCCCCTGTCACCGCGGGACAGGCCGCGGGGCAGGAGATGGGAGTGGGGATGTCTCTCCTGTCCCCGCTTCCCCCTGTCACCGCGGGACAGGCCGCGGGGCAGGAGATGGGAGTGGGGATGTCCCTCCTGTCCCCGCTTCCCCCTGTCACCGCGGGACAGGCCGCGGGGCAGGAGATGGGAGTGGGGATGTCCCTCCTGTCCCCGCTTCCCCCTGTCACCGCGGGACAGGCCGCGGGGCAGGAGATGGGAGCGGGGATGTCCCTCCTGTCCCCGCTTCCCCCTGTCACCGCGGGACAGGCCGCGGGGCAGGAGATGGGAGCGGGGATGTCCCTCCTGTCCCCGCTTCCCCCTGTCACCGCGGGACAGGCCGCGGGGCAGGAGATGGGAGCGGGGATGTCTCTCCTGTCCCCGCTTCCCCCTGTCACCGCGGGACAGGCCACGGGGCAGGAGATGGGAGCGGGGATGTCTCTCCTGTCCCCGCTTCCCCCTGTCACCGCGGGACAGGCCGCGGGGCAGGAGATGGGAGTGGGGATGTCCCTCCTGTCCCCGCTTCCCCCTGTCACCGCGGGACAGGCCGCGGGGCAGGAGATGGGAGCGGGGATGTCCCTCCTGTCCCCGCTTCCCCCTGTCACCGCGGGACAGGCCGCGGGGCAGGAGATGGGAGCGGGGATGTCCCTCCTGTCCCCGCTTCCCCCTGTCACCGCGGGACAGGCCGCGGGGCAGGAGATGGGAGCGGGGATGTCTCTCCTGTCCCCGCTTCCCCCTGTCACCGCGGGACAGGCCGCGGGGCAGGAGATGGGAGCGGGCATGTCCCTCCGCTCCCCGCTTCCCCCTGTCACCGCGGGACAGGCCGCGGGGCAGGAGATGGGAGCGGGGATGTCCCTCCTGTCCCCGCTTCCCCCTGTCACCGCGGGACAGGCCGCGGGGCAGGAGATGGGAGCGGGGATGTCTCTCCTGTCCCCGCTTCCCCCTGTCACCGCGGGACAGGCCGCGGGGCAGGAGATGGGAGCGGGGATGTCTCTCCTGTCCCCGCTTCCCCCTGTCACCGCGGGACAGGCCGCGGGGCAGGAGATGGGAGTGGGGATGTCCCTCCTGTCCCCGCTTCCCCCTGTCACCGAGGGACAGGCCGCGGGGCAGGAGATGGGAGCGGGGATGTCCCTCCTGTCCCCGCTTCCCCCTGTCACCGCGGGACAGGCCGCGGGGCAGGAGATGGGAGCGGGGATGTCTCTCCTGTCCCCGCTTCCCCCTGTCACCGCGGGACAGGCCGCGGGGCAGGAGATGGGAGCGGGGATGTCTCTCCTGTCCCCGCTTCCCCCTGTCACCGCGGGACAGGCCACGGGGCAGGAGATGGGAGCGGGGATGTCTCTCCTGTCCCCGCTTCCCCCTGTCACCGCGGGACAGGCCGCGGGGCAGGAGATGGGAGTGGGGATGTCCCTCCTGTCCCCGCTTCCCCCTGTCACCGCGGGACAGGCCGCGGGGCAGGAGATGGGAGCGGGGATGTCCCTCCTGTCCCCGATTCCCCCTGTCACCGCGGGACAGGCCGCGGGGCAGGAGATGGGAGCGGGGATGTCCCTCCTGTCCCCGCTTCCCCCTGTCACCGCGGGACAGGCCGCGGGGCAGGAGATGGGAGCGGGGATGTCCCTCCTGTCCCCGCTTCCCCCTGTCACCGCGGGACAGGCCGCGGGGCAGGAGATGGGAGCGGGGATGTCTCTCCTGTCCCCGCTTCCCCCTGTCACCGCGGGACAGGCCGCGGGGCAGGAGATGGGAGCGGGCATGTCCCTCCGCTCCCCGCTTCCCCCTGTCACCGCGGGACAGGCCGCGGGGCAGGAGATGGGAGCGGGGATGTCCCTCCTGTCCCCGCTTCCCCCTGTCACCGCGGGACAGGCCGCGGGGCAGGAGATGGGAGCGGGGATGTCTCTCCTGTCCCCGCTTCCCCCTGTCACCGCGGGACAGGCCGCGGGGCAGGAGATGGGAGCGGGGATGTCTCTCCTGTCCCCGCTTCCCCCTGTCACCGCGGGACAGGCCGCGGGGCAGGAGATGGGAGTGGGGATGTCCCTCCTGTCCCCGCTTCCCCCTGTCACCGCGGGACAGGCCGCGGGGCAGGAGATGGGAGTGGGGATGTCTCTCCTGTCCCCGCTTCCCCCTGTCACCGCGGGACAGGCCGCGGGGCAGGAGATGGGAGCGGGGATGTCTCTCCTGTCCCCGCTTCCCCCTGTCACCGCGGGACAGGCCGCGGGGCAGGAGATGGGAGCGGGCATGTCCCTCCTGTCCCCGCTTCCCCCTGTCACCGCGGGACAGGCCGCGGGGCAGGAGATGGGAGTGGGGATGTCCCTCCGCTCCCCGCTTCCCCCTGTCACCGCGGGACAGGCCGCGGGGCAGGAGATGGGAGCGGGGATGTCTCTCCTGTCCCCGCTTCCCCCTGTCACCGCGGGACAGGCCGCGGGGCAGGAGATGGGAGCGGGGATGTCTCTCCTGTCCCCGCTTCCCCCTGTCACCGCGGGACAGGCCGCGGGGCAGGAGATGGGAGCGGGGATGTCTCTCCTGTCCCCGCTTCCCCCTGTCACCGCGGGACAGGCCGCGGGGCAGGAGATGGGAGCGGGGATGTCCCTCCTGTCCCCGCTTCCCCCTGTCACCGCGGGACAGGCCGCGGGGCAGGAGATGGGAGCGGGGATGTCTCTCCTGTCCCCGCTTCCCCCTGTCACCGCGGGACAGGCCGCGGGGCAGGAGATGGGAGCGGGGATGTCTCTCCTGTCCCCGCTTCCCCCTGTCACCGCGGGACAGGCCGCGGGGCAGGAGATGGGAGCGGGGATGTCCCTCCGCTCCCCGCTTCCCCCTGTCACCGCGGGACAGCCCGCGGGACAGGAGATGGGAGCGGGCATGTCCCTCCGCTCCCCGCTTCCCCCTGTCACCGCGGGACAGGCCACGGGGCAGGAGATGGGAGCGGGGATGTCTCTCCTGTCCCCGCTTCCCCCTGTCACCGCGGGACAGGCCGCGGGACAGGAGATGGGAGTGGGGATGTCTCTCCTGTCCCCGCTTCCCCCTGTCACCGCGGGACAGGCCGCGGGACAGGAGATGGGAGCGGGGATGTCTCTCCTGTCCCCGCTTCCCCCTGTCACCGCGGGACAGGCCGCGGGGCAGGAGATGGGAGTGGGGATGTCCCTCCGCTCCCCGCTTCCCCCTGTCACCGCGGGACAGGCCGCGGGGCAGGAGATGGGAGTGGGGATGTCCCTCCGCTCCCCGCTTCCCCCTGTCACCGCGGGACAGCCCGCGGGACAGGAGATGGGAGCGGGCATGTCCCTCCGCTCCCCGCTTCCCCCTGTCACCGCGGGACAGGCCGCGGGGCAGGAGATGGGAGCGGGGATGTCCCTCCTGTCCCCGATTCCCCCTGTCACCGCGGGACAGGCCGCGGGGCAGGAGATGGGAGCGGGGATGTCTCTCCTGTCCCCGCTTCACCCTGTCACCGCGGGACAGGCCGCGGGGCAGGAGATGGGAGCGGGGATGTCTCTCCTGTCCCCGCTTCCCCCTGTCACCGCGGGACAGGCCGCGGGGCAGGAGATGGGAGCGGGGATGTCTCTCCTGTCCCCGCTTCCCCCTGTCACCGCGGGACAGGCCGCGGGGCAGGAGATGGGAGCGGGGATGTCCCTCCTGTCCCCGATTCCCCCTGTCACCGCGGGACAGGCCGCGGGGCAGGAGATGGGAGCGGGGATGTCTCTCCTGTCCCCGCTTCCCCCTGTCACCGCGGGACAGGCCGCGGGGCAGGAGATGGGAGCGGGGATGTCTCTCCTGTCCCCGCTTCCCCCTGTCACCGCGGGACAGGCCGCGGGGCAGGAGATGGGAGCGGGGATGTCCCTCCTGTCCCCGCTTCCCCCTGTCACCGCGGGACAGGCCGCGGGGCAGGAGATGGGAGTGGGGATGTCTCTCCTGTCCCCGCTTCCCCCTGTCACCGCGGGACAGGCCGCGGGGCAGGAGATGGGAGCGGGGATGTCTCTCCTGTCCCCGCTTCCCCCTGTCACCGCGGGACAGGCCGCGGGGCAGGAGATGGGAGCGGGGATGTCCCTCCTGTCCCCGCTTCCCCCTGTCACCGCGGGACAGGCCGCGGGGCAGGAGATGGGAGCGGGGATGTCCCTCCTGTCCCCGCTTCCCCCTGTCACCGCGGGACAGGCCGCGGGGCAGGAGATGGGAGTGGGGATGTCTCTCCTGTCCCCGCTTCCCCCTGTCACCGCGGGACAGGCCGCGGGGCAGGAGATGGGAGCGGGGATGTCTCTCCTGTCCCCGCTTCCCCCTGTCACCGCGGGACAGGCCGCGGGGCAGGAGATGGGAGTGGGGATGTCCCTCCTGTCCCCGCTTCACCCTGTCACCGCGGGACAGGCCGCGGGGCAGGAGATGGGAGTGGGGATGTCCCTCCTGTCCCCGCTTCACCCTGTCACCGCGGGACAGCCCGCGGGGCAGGAGATGGGAGCGGGGATGTCCCTCCTGTCCCCGCTTCCCCCTGTCACCGCGGGACAGGCCGCGGGGCAGGAGATGGGAGCGGGGATGTCCCTCCTGTCCCCGCTTCCCCCTGTCACCGCGGGACAGGCCGCGGGGCAGGAGATGGGAGCGGGGATGTCCCTCCTGTCCCCGCTTCCCCCTGTCACCGCGGGACAGCCCGCGGGGCAGGAGATGGGAGTGGGGATGTCCCTCCTGTCCCCGCTTCCCCCTGTCACCGAGGGACAGGCCGCGGGGCAGGAGATGGGAGTGGGGATGTCCCTCCTGTCCCCGCTTCCCCCTGTCACCGCGGGACAGGCCGCGGGGCAGGAGATGGGAGCGGGGATGTCTCTCCTGTCCCCGATTCCCCCTGTCACCGCGGGACAGGCCGCGGGGCAGGAGATGGGAGCGGGGATGTCTCTCCTGTCCCCGCTTCCCCCTGTCACCGAGGGACAGGCCGCGGGGCAGGAGATGGGAGTGGGGATGTCCCTCAGGTCGCCGCTTACCTCAGATCCCGCTGCCTGCATGGAGGTGGTAGCGGGGGGTTTCTTCTCCCCACCGCTGTCCCCGGTGCTCCCGCTGCCTGCGCGGGAGGAGGGGGGGGAGCGGGTGGTGGTGCTGGTCGCGGCCTTTCCTCTGCTCCGACCCCACCCCCCGTCTGTGTAGAGTGAGAGAGTGTGTGTGTATGTATATATGGGAGAGAAAGTGTGTGTGTGTGTGTATATGGGTGTGTGAGTGTGTGTAAGTGTCTGTGAGTGTGTGTAAGTGTCTGAGTGTGTGTGTAAGTGTGTGTAAGTGTGTGTGAGTGTCTGTGAGTGTCTGTGAGTGTCTAAGTGTGTGTAAGTGTCTGTGAGTGTGTGTAAGTGTCTGTGAGTGTGTGTAAGTGTCTGAGTGTGTGTGTAAGTGTGTGTAAGTGTGTGTGAGTGTCTGTGAGTGTCTAAGTGTGTCTAAGTGTGTCTAAGTGTGTGTGAGTGTGTGTAAGTGTCTGTGAGTGTGTGTAAGTGTCTGAGTGTGTGTGTAAGTGTGTGTGAGTGTCTGTGAGTGTCTAAGTGTGTCTAAGTGTGTGTGAGTGTGTGTAAGTGTCTGTGAGTGTGTGTAAGTGTCTGAGTGTGTGTAAGTGTGTGTAAGTGTGTGTAAGTGTGTGTGAGTGTCTGTGAGTGTCTGTGAGTGTCTGTGAGTGTCTGTGAGTGTCTAAGTGTGTCTAAGTGTGTGTGAGTGTGTGTGAGTGTGTGTGAGTGTGTGTAAGTGTCTGTGAGTGTCTAAGTGTGTGTAAGTGTGTGTAAGTGTGTGTGTGTGTGTGTGTGTGTGAGAGTGTCTGTAAGTGTGCGTGAGTGTGCGTAAGTGTGCGTAAGTGTGTGTGGGTGTGTGTGAGTGTGTGTGAGTGTGTGTGAGTGTGCGTGAGTGTGTGCAGTGTGTGTGCAGTGTGTCAGTGTGTGTGCAGTGTGTCAGTGTGAGCAATGAGCAGTGTGTGTGCAGTGTGCAGTGTGTGTGCAGTGTGGCAGTGTGAGCAATGAGCAGTGTGTGTGCAGTGAGTGTGTGCAGTGTGAGCAATGAGCAGTGTGTGTGCAGTGTGCAGTGTGTGTGCAGTGTGGCAGTGTGAGCAATGAGCAGTGTGTGTGCAGTGAGTGAGTGCAGTGTGCAAAAAAAAAAATGTAAAAAAAATTTTTTAAAAAATTAAAAATTTTTTTTTTTTTTTTTTTTTTTAAAAACGGGAGCCACGGGAAAACCGCGTTATAACCGAATCGCGGTATAACGAGGCGCGTTATAACGGGGTTTAGCTGTATTAGTTTTTGGCTTCAATTATTTATATCGAGCCCAAAATACCTTTATACAGGATGCTGTTCCCTTTATCCCACAAATGCTGCTTCATTAAAGCCCATGGGTGGCACTTTGTGCATTCTCAAACTTTTAGGCAACATCCCTAATTTCCAAAAGTGGGATAAAATCTGTGCATATTTAAATGGTTAATTTTTCCATTGTGACAAAATATCAATTTTCTCACTCAGACTACAAAATCCCTCCCCAAATATATCCGTTTCACATAAAAGTGTGTGCGCTTCTCCTTCCGCCTAACTGGCACGTCGTCCTTACGGGCGCCACTCCGTGTAACTCCACGCTGCCCTCCAGTGGCAAAAGAAATAAGATACATTTACTACTGTATACTCGTCTGGCAGCTGCTCCCGTATAAGGTGGGTAACTCTGTATTAGGGGTCTAGGTAGAGTATATTTTATACTTATGTCGGATAGATGAGGAATTTATATTCCTAACGGGTTATTGTGAGAGGCCTTAGATCTTATCCTATATGCACGCAGCCCTCGCCTCTCTGACCTTGAACACATACTTCAATCTGATTTTTTGAGACTTGAAACTGGATTTCCCAAAACAAACTGATTTTAAACACTGACAAGACTGTAACAATGGTATTTGGGAAAAGAGCTAAATTGCTAAAGCTACCAATGACAGAGCTTCAGATAAAAACCAGCTATAATACCATCTAGCCCTGTTACTGGTTTGAAATATCTGGGCATATAGTTCAAAAACTCCCATTTAACATTTCCAACCTTATTATAGCCATATAGCGCTAAAAACGCCGAAATTTCCGTTCGCGCTGCTCTCTGCATAGGCCCCTTAATATTAGTTTTTGGCTTCAATTATTTATATCGAGCCCAAAATACCTTTATACAGAATGCTGTTCCGTTATCCCACAAATGCTGCTTCATTAAAGCCCAGGGGTGGCACTTTATGCATTCTCAAACTTTTAGGCAACATCCCTAATTTCCAAAAGTGGGATAAAATCTGTGCATATTTAAATGGTTAATTTTTCCATTTTTCCATTGTGACAAAATATCAATTTTCTCACTCAGACTACAAAATCCCTCCCCAAATATATCCGTGTCACATAAAAGTGTGTGCGCGTCTCCTTCCGCCTAACTGGCACGTCGTCCTTACGGGCGCCACTCCTTGTAACTCCACGCTGCCCTCCAGTGGCAAAAGAAATAAGATACATTTACTATACTCGTCTGGCAGCTGCTCCCGTATAAGGTGGGTAACTCTGTATTAGGGGTCTAGGTAGAGTATATTTTATACTTATGTCGGATAGATGAGGAATTTATATTCCTAACGGGTTATTGTGAGAGGCCTTAGATCTTATCCTATATGCACGCAGCCCTCGCCTCTCTGACCTTGAACACATACTTCAATCTGATTTTTTGAGACTTGAAACTGGATTTCCCAAAACAAACTGATTTTAAACACTGACAAGACTGTAACAATGGTATTTGGGACCAGAGCTAAATTGCTAAAGCTACCACAGAGCTTCAGATAAAAACCAGCTCTAATACCATCCTAGCCCCTGTTACTGGTTTGAAATATCTGGGCATATAGTTCAACTCCCATTTAACATTTGGGTTGCACATTGATACCCTGACATCCAAATCCTATGCCAAACTAGGTGTACTTTACAGGAACAAATCCTCCCTAAGGCCCTCATGCAGTAATCGCCTACAGCGATTCAGTAAGCCCAGAGAAGCTGGCGATTAGAGCAAAAATAACCGTTTTTTTTTGCCGGAAAATAAATAAATAAATAAAATCTGCAGATGCGCGGTGATAAGCCACTTTTCGGCACTGATCGCCAGTTTTTCAAACACGCTCAATTCTATAAGCCCTGATCAGCCACTTTAAAATTGCTGTTTCTTCTCAAAATTGTCCCGCCACAAAAGTAGGCAAGAAGGTGGGGTGAAGCTGCGATGAAAATAAAATGCATGTATCCCGGAGCTGATATCCATTAATATCAGCATCAGAGACCCCCGGCATGAATCCCATGCATAAAAAATGCATTTACAGGCAACTTCATTACCGCCAAGGCAATGAAGGGGTTATACACCCGTGCCAGGCTTATTGTGGGTAGCGGGGGTGGGAGAAGGTGGTATTTGGCCCTGGCTGGGTGTTTAGGCCTTGCCAGGGGGTTGGGGGATGACTTAACCTCTTCTTTAACTTAGCGGTTAATACCGCTAAGGTAATGAAGGGGTTAACCCCTCCCACTACCCCCCCACCCGGTAGGCCTAAACACCCATCCTTGGGGCCAATACCCGGTTCACCCACCACCGCTACCCACAATAAACACAAATACCCATAACAGCCCCACTGGCCACCTCCTAGGTCCCTAATAAACCATTACAATATTCATAAAACCATTATTTTGTTTACACCCAGGATTATTACATGGGGTTAGGGCTATGTTATTCAGTGAGGGGTTGTATGTTTGTATTCGTAGGGACAGGCAAGGCCGGAGCCAGATGGGGTTCTCCTGCCTCTGTCCTCCCTGTCTCCTGACCCTTCCTGTAGCCGGACAAAGAAGAAGAAGCAGGCACACGGTCTTACTCAAAGGAGGTTTAATATGCCATAAAGTCCAACGTTTCGGCAGTCAAATACAGCCTTTCTCAAGGTGAAGGCTACCAAACACAAGAAAACAGTCACAATATATACCACCCCCCCTGATACTCACCCCTCCCGGCTCTGCCACATAACCAGGATGCTGACGCCCACCTGATGACGTCAGAGCTACCACATGGCGCCCCCTAGTGACGTCAGACGTCTAAATCCCTGGCAATACAGCATAGAGCTGTCTTGGAGGACTGCAGCCACAGCCACACCTCTCCCCAGACTGAACACTCCCCCATGTGTGGCTGTGGCTGCAGTCCTCCAAGACAGCTCTATGCTGTATTGCCAGGGATTTAGACCTAGACGTCTGACGTCACTAGGGGGCGCCATGTGGTAGCTCTGACGTCATCAGGTGGGCGTCAGCATCCTGGTTATGTGGCAGAGTGGGGTGGGGTTGCATCCCTTGTTTTTATGACTTTCTAATAAAGATAGATTTTTGCCAGACCTGCCTCTTCTCTGGATCATGGTGCGCTGCACTTTCTCTAGGGCAGGCCTGCACAACTCCAGTCCTCGAGGGCCGCACACAGGCCAGGTTTTTAGGATATCCCTACTTCAGCACAGCTGGCTCAATTAGTGGCTCAGTACGACTGAGCCACTAATTGAGCCAGCTGTGCTGATTTAGGGATATCCTGAAAACCTGGCCTGTTTGCGACCCTCGAGGACTGGAGTTGTGCAGGCCTGCTCTAGGGTATGGGAGACTGCCTGACGGTTGGCTGGGTTATGGGAGACTGCCTGACACTTTTATGGGAGTCTGCCTGACACTTGGGTGGGTGGGAGACTGTCTGACACTTGGGTTGACTGCCTGACACTTTGACTGCCTGACACTTGGGTGGGTGGGTGGGAGACTGCCTGACACTTGGGTGGGTGGGTGGGAGACTGCCTGACACTTGGGTTTGACTGCCTGACACTTATGACTGCCTGACACTTGGGTGGGTGGGAGACTGCCTGACACTTGGGTGGGTGGGTGGGTGGGTGGGAGACTGCCTGACACTTGGGTGGGTGGGTGGGTGGGTGGGAGACTGCCTGACACTTGGGTGGGTGGGTGGGTGGGAGACTGCCTGACACTTGGGTGGGTGGGTGGGAGACTGCCTGACACTTGGGTGGGTGGGAGACTGCCTGAAACTTGGGGGGGTGGGTGGTAGACTGCCTGACACTTGGGTTGACTGAGATACAATAGGAAAAAACCTGGCGCTTACCTTAAGCTTAATATATGAGGTGTGCTTACAATGTGGCAGTAAGTTAGACCACGGCTCTATGACAGATGCTTTGAGCCAGCATGGAGTTCCCCTCTGCTGCAACCCCAGGGAAGGGTTAATCCGGAACCCTTTTAAAGATATAGAGACATACAAGCAATGGGGGAGCGTGGGATTAGAAAAACATTTGACAATAAAAAACAATAAAATACAATAAAATTAATGTGGTTACAACAATATTGCTGGGGGTTGGTGAAAATATTAAATACACTTACACGGCCATGTGCAAGCGGACACGGTAATGTGGTTTCTTTAAGCAATTCCAGTCACTCCCAACAACAGGTAATGGTGGTTTAGAGGGTTTTGAAATAAATATATAAATATATCTGTACTCACACGGCCATGTGTGAGTCCTTGCAGGAAATTGGTAACTTTGGGGTTAAATTAACCCATCTGCATCTCCCCCCAGTGTAGACTCTTCTTTGTTTGCAACCAACGTGGGATTCTAACTCCAGTATACATACATAGTGGTTGGACCCCTGGCCTCCTCGTGCAGTCCAGGATACAGTTTAAGCAGCCGTTATTGCCAATCACGCGTCCGTGATGCAGGAGCTTGGGTTGACTGCCTGACACGTGGGTGGGTGACTGACTGCCTGACACGTGGCTGGGTGACTGACTGCCTGACACTTGGGTGGGTGGGTGGGAGGGAGACTGCCTGACACTTGGGTGGGTGGGTGGGTGGGAGACTGCCTGAAACTTGGGGGGGTGGGTGGGAGACTGCCTGACACTTGGGTGGGTGACTGCCTGACACTTGGGTTGACTGCCTTACACGTGGGTGGGTGACTGACTACCTGACACGTGGGTGGGTGACTGACTGAAACGTGGGTGGGTGACTGACTGACATGTTAGACTGCCTGACACGTGGGTGGGTGGGTGACTGACTGCCTGACATATGGGTGGGTGACTGACTGACACGTGGGTGACTGACTGACACGTGGGTGAGTGGGTTGGTGTCTGTATACATTCTGTCACTGATACACACAGACACTGGGAGGGGGCAGTCACACACACACTGGGGGGGCAGTCACACACAAACACAGAATGGGAGGGGGGCAGACACACACACACACAGAATGGGAGGGGGGCAGACACACACACACAGAGAATGGGAGGGGGGCAGACACACACACACACACAGACTTGGAGGGGGCACTTACACACACTGGGAGGCGGGCAGTCACACTTGCACAGACTGGAAAGGGGAGCAGTCACACACACACAGACTGGGAGGGGGCAGTCACACACACACACACACACACACACACACACTGGGAGGGGGGCAGTCACACACCCACACTGGGTGGGGGGCAGTCACACACCCACACTGGGAGGGGGGCAGTCACACACACACACTGGGTGGGGGGGGGCAGTCACACACCCACACTGGGTGGGGGGGGGCAGTCACACACACACTGGGAGGGGGGGCAGTCACACACACACACTGGGAGGGGGCAGTCACACACACACTGGGAGGGGGGCAGTCACACACACTGGGAGGGGGGGCAGTCACACACACACTGGGAGGGGGGGCAGTCACACACACACTGGGAGGTGGGGCAGTCACACACACACTGGGAGGTGGGGCAGTCACACACACACACAGACTGGGAGGGGGGCAGTGACACACACACTGGGAGGGGGGGCAGTCACACACACACAGACTGGGAGGGGGGCAGTCACACACACTGGGAGGGGGGGCAGTCACACACACTGGGAGGGGGGGCAGTCACACACACACTGGGGGGGGGGCAGTCACACACAAACACAGAATGGGAGGGGGGCAGACACACACACAGAATGGGAGGGGGGCAGACACACACACACACAGAGAATGGGAGGGGGCAGACACACACACACACAGACTTGGAGGGGGCACTTACACACACTGGGAGAGGGGCATCACACAGTGGCAGGGGGCAGACAGACACACACACAGACACACAGACTGGGAGGGGGCAGTCACACATACACACAGACTGGGAGGGGGGCAGTCAAACATACACTGGGAGGGGGGCAGTCACACACACACAGACTGGGAGAGGGGCAGTCACACACACACAGACTGGGAGGGGGAGGGCAGTCACACACACACAGACTGGGAGGGGGAGGGCAGTCACACACACAAACAGACTGGGAGGGGGGGCAGTCACACATACACTGGGAGGGAGGGGCAGTCACACATACACACAGACTGGGAGCGGGGCAGTCAAACATACACTGGGAGGGGGGGCAGTCACACACACACAGACTGGGAGAGGGGCAGTCACACACACACAGACTGGGAGGGGGAGGGCAGTCACACACACACAGACTGGGAGGGGGAGGGCAGTCACACACGCACAGACTGGGAGGGGGGGCAGTCACACACACATAGACTGGGAGGGGGGGCAGTCACACACACACAGACTGGGAGGGGGGTAGTCACACACACACTGGGAGGGGGGCAGTCACACACACACTGGGAGGGAGGGGCAGTCACACACACACAGACTGGGAGGGGGCAGTCACACACACACACTGGGTGCGGGGGCAGTCACACACACACTGCGAGGGGGGCAGTCACACACCCACACTGGGTGGGGGGCAGTCACACACCCACACTGGGTGGGGGGGCAGTCACACACACACTGGGAGGGGAGGCAGTCACACACACTGGGAGGGGGGCAGTCACACACACACTGGGAGGGGGGCAGTCACACACACACTGGGAGGGGGGGCAGTCACACACACACTGGGAGGGGGCAGTCACACACACACTGGGAGGGGGGGCAGTCACACACACACTGGGAGGGGGGCAGTCACACACACTGGGAGGTGGGGCAGTCATACACACACAGACTGGGAGGGGGGCAGTCATACACACACAAACTGGGAGGGGAGGCAGTCACACACACAGACTGGGAGGCAGGCAGTCATACACACACAAACTGGGAGGGGGGGCAGTCACACACACAGACTGGGAGGCGGGCAGTCACACTTGCACAGACTGGAAAGGGGAGCAGTCACACACACACAGACTGGGAGGCGGGCAGTCACACACACAGACTGGGAGGGGGGCAGTCACACATACACTGGGAGGGGGGGCAGTCACACACACAGACTGGGAGGGGGGCAGTCACACACACAGACTGGGAGGGGGCAGTCACACACACAGACTGGGAGGCAGGCAGTCATACACACACAAACTGGGAGGGGGGGCAGTCACACACACAGACTGGGAGGCGGGCAGTCACACTTGCACAGACTGGAAAGGGGAGCAGTCACACACACACAGACTGGGAGGCAGGCAGTCACACACACAGACTGGGAGGGGGGCAGTCACACACACAGACTGGGAGGGGAGGCAGTCACACACACTGGGAGGGGCGGAAGTCACACACACAGACTGGGAGGGGGGCAGTCACACACACAGACTGGGAGGGGGGCAGTCACACACACAGACTGGGAGGGGGGCAGTCACACACACAGACTGGGAGGGGGGCAGACACACACACACAGACTGGGAAGGGGGCAGTCACACACACACACACAGACTGGGAGGGGGGGAAGTCACACACACAGACTGGGAAGGGGGCAGACACACACACACAGACTGGGAAGGGGGCAGTCACACACACAGGCGACATGGGGCTTACCTGTAATGCCACTGTAGGGAGCCAGAAGTAGTGAGGCTTTTTTCCAGTCTGCCGGCAGTTTCAGTTGCCAGCTGTGAGCCTTCCTTCTGGTGAACACACACACACACACACACACACACACACACACACACACACACACACACACACACACACACACACACACACACACACACACACACACACACACACACACACACACACACACACACACACTACATCCGTCCCTGATACTAAGCCCCGCCCCCGGCATATCCTAAACACTGAATGCAGCATAAATACATAGGGTGACCAGATTTCGAAAATGAAAAACCGGGACACCTTAAAAAATAATTTATTAAACAAATTACATCACGTGACACCCCCCGTTGCCATGACAATGAGACACTTTGATGCCCCTGCAGTGTTAGTGTGTATAGAGGTGGGGGCTTTGCTTGGGCCCTTCAACTCTTACAGCCAGGGCATTATTGGCCAGGAATGGCCAGTTCGGAGGGGATTACTACTTCAAAATGTACTTGATTCGTAACAACATCAAAAAACTCTAATACCAATAACTAACAACCACAGACAATGGTAATCTAAACCATCAAATAAAATGTCTACGGCCCTTGTTCAAGCATGTTTGCGGTACTTAACAGATAAATCAGTGCCTGCAATCCACGACTGTATCCGCCTCTCCGAGTGTCTGAAAGCGTTCCTGGTGTGTGGCTGAAGAGGTGAGGGACTCCCTCCTCTCAAACGGAAAAGAAGAGCAAAAAATAGAGTTGGAACATACCTATCATACAGGGATGAGAGAGAGAGACAGAGAATGAGAGAGAGACAGAGAATGAGAGAGAGACAGAGAATGAGAGAGAGACAGACAATGAGAGAGACACAGAGAATGAGAGAGACACAGAGAATGAGAGAGACACAGAGAATGAGAGAGAGACAGACACAGAGGGCCTCATGCAGAGAGCATAGAATTTTCAAATTGGCGAATTTCATAAAAAGTAGCTTTTTTGGAGAGTTTTATTCTCCATATGCAGAAAAGTGCGAATTCTGCTATGTTTAACATGGATGCGTGTGGCGAGTTTGAATGGGAAAGATGCGCGCTTCAGAAATGTGTAAAAAAAAAATCGCGGCTTTTTTCCCCCCTTTGCTATAGGCGGCGAGCGCCATTTTATTGCCAACTTTTCCTGGCGCGGCAAAAATGAGAAAATCGCGCCATTTCCCTGGCGCGAACAGCCGCTACATGCCGTTCGTACCTCTCTGCATTCGGAGAGTTTTAAAAATGGCGAGACGGAGGTTCTCGCCAGCCGCGAGGCGAGTTTTAGCAATAGAAAAAACAAAATGGCGCGTTTTTCGTAACTCGCCATTTTCTGCCGGTTTCTGCGCGAAATTGTACAAAAAATGGCGAATTTTGAAATAACGATGCTCTCTGCATGAGGCCCAGAGAGAGAGAGACAAAAGTAATGTACTGTATAACCATTATACCGTACCCCCTAGTATTCGTGTAATCATTGTCCCACACCCCCTATTACTCATGCTTTGGCAATACTGAAATGTTTTTTTGACATGCCAATCAAGCTGATTTGATTTGAGAGACACAGAGACACACACAGAGACACAGAGAGAGACAGAGATACAGAGACACACACAGAGACACACAGAGAGAAACAGAGACACACAGAGACACAGAGACACAGAGAGAGACAGAGACACAGAGACACACACAGAGACACACAGAGAGAGACAGAGACACACAGAGAGAGACAGAGACACACAGAGAGAGACAGAGACACAGAGAGAGAGAGAGAGACACAGAGAGACACACAGAGAGAGACAGAGAGACAGACAGAGAGAGACAGAGACACACAGAGAGAGACAGAGACACACAGAGAGAGAGACAGAGACACAGAGAGACACAGAGAGAGAGAGAGACACGGGCCTATTTAGTAAGCGTCGATAAGGCTGCGTCTATAGTATTTCAGACGGAGGGAAGGCGCACACGCTGCAATACACTTGCTGAAGTCTGAGCTTTTTTATGGCTTTGCAGGGTATGCAGCGGGTGCGATTGGGGGCGTGGCAATGAATATTTGGAGGCGTGGCAATAACGTTCCGGCGCGGACGTCACTTCCCTACCTCACATCCCGATCCACCGGCATTTTTTCAGATGCAGCATCTGAAGCACTGTGCAGGCAAGAAGAAAAATGCACACAATGCGCACCAGAGATTAAAATATAGTAAATTATTTATTAATAAAACAAGAAATAACCGTGGGGGATCCAACCCCACCTCAGTACATATGCGTCACAGATCCGGGTTCGGTTACAGAGTGACCTGACGTGTCACGACAGGTCACTCTGCGCGTATTCTGACAGGCTAAGACGGCGTTTGCAGGTAGGAATTTATATATACACTATATCTTCATCTCCTTCATAGTAATGACATTAAAAACACATTTATTCACAGAATTAAGTAGTCACTGTGTGGGATTAGTTTAAGATTTATTTATTAGATAATTTATCACTATGTAACACACTTTAAATCACAAATAAATAGGTATCACATTATTGCAATGTATTCAGTTGTAAGATATTAATGTTATTTGTAACACACAGTAGATTAGAAACATCACAATAATTAAGTATTAAATGTAATATTTATTGATCCCTGTAGCACTATTACAATTTGTTGGCATGGTAATCTATAACAGGGGAGCGCAAACTTCTGAAGCTGCGTCCCCCTGCCTGGCCTCCCCCGGTCTTGCGCCCCCTCTCCTACCTGCCAGCACACTCCGGGGTCGAGTGACGTCACATGACCGCGGTGTCATTTGATGCCACGTTGCCATGGAGACGTGTCTGAATCCCGGTCAGTGTTACTGTTGCAGAGGCCTCACGTGATCCCCGGCATTTCATTTAAATGCCTTGGGGAGGAGCGCGGGACCTCTGCACCCGCCCGCGCACCCCCAGACAAATCTCCCGCCCCCCAGTTCACGCACCGCTAACCTATAACATTATGTGTGTGTATATGTGTGTGTAAATATATATATACACATATACACACACATATATATATGTATATATATATATATATATATATATATATACATATATATATCTTCTTCTCTCCGAAGAAGACCGTTTTATATGTATGTATGTATGTGTGTGTAAATAGATGTATGTGTGTGTGTATATATATATATATATATATATATATATATATATATATATATATTATATATATATATATATATATATATATATATATATATATATACATACATACGTATGTGTGTATATATATATATATATATGTGTGTGTGTGTGTGTCATACAAGAATCTATTACTGTATTATCTAAAATCAGTAACACATGTGATCTATTATGCCATTACCAATTGGACTGTAGGACTATAAAACCATTACGAGTGAGTTGTAGCATTATCCCCTGATGAAATCGGCCGTGTGCTGAAGAAACGCGTAGGTACTTTGTTCTCGTTATTGCCACACTATCCGTCTTGACGCCGGGAAGGGAAGTTGGTACGCAACCAAGACGAGACACCGGAATTACAGAGTGGAATCACAACTGCATACTACAGATTGCCGGAGGACCACACTGCGAGGGGCGCAGCCTATCGAGTTTCCCGGTCATCGTCCAAAGTCTGGAGCTGCGGATTGACCACCGGATTAACACGGAGCACGAGCCTGTCTCACACAATGCTTTTACCAAACGGGCGTTTGTGAGTTTGTTATTTTTATCTTGTCCAGGAAATGAAATTGTTAAACCAAATTTACACATGGAGTGGGCGCTTTCTCTTCTTTTTGTTTTGTTTAGATATCTATCGAGGAGGTGGTTGTTTCCCTGAAGAGAGCTGCCAGGGCTCCAGAGGACGCCCGAATTGGATCCTTTTATGATTGAGTTATAACATAGCTATTAGAGCTAGGTTTCTGGACTTTTATTGTGTTTAGGCATAGTGTTTATTATTATTTTATTACAACTACTTTTTAGTAATTGAAATGTTATTAATTCTGGCCACTATTTCTCACTGCCATTATAATCTCTCTCTAGCGACAACCAGATTGCTATATCAGCTATATTATTTATTGGTTATACCAGGGGAGCACAAACTTTTGCAGCTCGCCCCCCTGCCTTCCCTCTGTTGGTGCTCGCGCCCCCCCCCCCCCTTACCTTGATGCGGCGTTACGTGACCTGCAGCGGCATTTGACGAGGGTGACGTCACATGACCCCGCGGCGTAATTTAACACCGCGTTGCCATGGACACGAGTGACGCCGGCAGAGTCAAGGTAAGTAATAGCATTGCAGAGGCCTCACGTGATCCCCCGGCATTTAATTTTAATGCCTCGAGGAAGTGCGCGGGGCCTCTATACAGACTATATATATACATATAGTATGATATATATATATATACATACTACATGTGTATGTATATATATATAAATATATATATATGTATATATATATATATATATATATATACGACTATTAAGGTTAAAGATAATGGTGAAAGACAGGGTTGCAGACCTGTCTAAGACATGCAAATGAATATACAGGAATATTTACAGTATATATATATATATATATATATATATATATATATATATATATATATATATATATATATATATATATGTTCAAATAACGGGGGGAAAAAGGGGGGGAAGGTGGGGAAAAAAACCTCGCATCTACTTTTGCAATATTAATGCCACCATAAGCCAATAAATAACTTTACATCAGTAAGAATTGGCGGTGCTCACGGGTTGTAAATAGTATGAGTGAAAAGAGAAAAAAGTAACCCGTATGGGAGCACTCAGGTATGCAGATTAACATATAGTATTTTATTTATTTGACACAGTGCAAAAAAGGATAAGTAAACAGTACATGATTAAAAACACTTAAAAAAGGCTAGGACCCCTGTCACGGGTACTACCCATAGACACAAGTGGGCAAAACTAGGGAATGACTCAAATTGTCAACCCTTAACATGAAAATGGATAGTGACTCAAGAAACACTTGGATCGGTCAGAATAAATCACAACAGGTTAATGGGTTCACAGGCACCTATACAAAGCTAAAGATAATACGTACTACACACCAATGAAGTGACTAGTCAAAATATAAATGACAATCTTAAACCATCATGAATCTGCTTGAGCATACAATTATGTAACCAATACCAACAGCACAAATAAATCACTTGAAGGAAAAAGGTGGCATGATGGGATGAAGTCACTAGATGTGTAGAGCAATGAAGTGTGTGAATAGCATGTATGGAAAATTACCTGATGAACGCCTATTAGATAACCTTGTGTGTGTTGTCAGTATCCATAATGAAAAAATAGAGTGTCACAGTCCAGAGATTAGTTGCACCAGTGCTGGGTAGCATAGTTACGTGAACATCTGTCAGGGGTCCTGCCTAGCACCCCCACTCCGACGCGTTTCGTCCAGAGACTTAGACTTGGAGTGGGGGTGCGTCGGAGTGGGGGTGCTAGGCAGGACCCCTGACAGATGTTCACGTAACTATGCTACCCAGCACTGGTGCAACTAATCTCTGGACTGTGACACTCTATTTTTTCATTATGGATACTGACAACACACACAAGGTTATCTAATAGGCGTTCATCAGGCAATTTTCCATACATGCTATTCACACACTTCATTGCTCCACACATCTAGTGACTTCATCCCATCATGCCACCTTTTTCCTTCAAGTGATTTATTTGTGCTGTTGGTATTGGTTACATAATTGTATGCTCAAGCAGATTTATGATGGTTTAAGATTGTCATTTATATTTTGACTAGTCACTTCATTGGTGTGTAGTACGTATTATCTTTGGCTGTGTATAGGTGCCTGTGAACCCATTAACCTGTTGTGATTTATTCTGACCTATCCAAGTGTTTCTTGAGTCACTATCCATTTTCATGTTAAGGGTTGACAATTTGAGTCATTCCCTAGTTTTGCCCACTTGTGTCTATGGGTAGTACCCGTGACAGGGGTCCTAGCCTTTTTTAAGTGTTTTTAATCATGTACTGCTGCGGCCAAGTTTATTCGAGCATTTGCCCGTTCTTGGCCGCAGCAGTAGCCTGGCGCGCGCCCGAGGGTGACGGGCGAGCGCCGAAGCAGCGGAAGAGCGCCCTCTGATCGGGGCGCTCTCCCTACCGCTGCCGGGTCCGCCGGGTCCCCCGGAACCCCCTGCCGCCGTCCCCCACATCGCGGGACACCAGGGCTCCCTCGGGGAGCCCTGGACGCGCGTGCAGGGGTCGCAGGCTCCCGAAGACGCGTGACCGCGCGTCTATGACGCGCGGCACGCCGAGGGGCGGCCACTAGCAAGCCGGGAAATCTCCCGGCTTGCGGATCTGGCCGCACTGCAATTAAGTGTGTCGGCAGTGTACTGTTTACTTATCCTTTTTTGCACTGTGTCAAATAAATAAAATACTATATGTTAATCTGCATACCTGAGTGCTCCCATACGGGTTACTTTTTTCTCTTTTCACTCATATATATATATATATATATATATATATATATATATATATATATATATATATATATATATATATATATTGCGCGCGCACACACACATATAACATTTTATCCAACTTTTTCATTTATCATTTGTAGAGAAAATGAACATTGTCGCCAGAAGCGCTATTTTTTCAAAATGTAACATCTCTACTAGTGTAAAATGATACTTCATATAAAGCAGGTTATGGGACCCAGTATAAAATGACTATAATGTCTCTTATCACATCCCAGTATATGGATACTTTCTATTATCACAAGCTGCTAACATGTGACAGGGCTCAGAGTCTGAGCCCAGAATGTGACATACTGAACATTCTCATTCTAAATTTCAAAAAATATTGTGTTGATTTCTGACCTGACTGCCGTGGTTACAGCTCAACCACTCTGTTCTACTGCATGTCACCACTTTCTGCCACAACCAGCTGACGGTGGATCTGCAAGGAGTTCAACGCTCATTGGCATCACATCTGTGGCTTGGTTAACGTATCATTTCTCCAGCTTTTTATTGTATTGTTTTGAAGTAGATTATATTTATTTAGTTGAATAGATATTTATTTAGTTTAATAGATATTTATTTAGTTAAATAGATTATATTTGTAAGTTTAATAAGTTATATTTCTTAGTTTAATAAGTTATATTTCTTAGTTTAATAAATTATATTTCTTAGTTTAATAAGATATATTTGTTAGTTTAATAAGTTATATTTCTTAGTTTAATAAATGATATTTCTTAGTTTAATAAGTTATATTTCTTAGTTTAATAAGTTATATTTGTTAGTTAATAGATTATATTTGTTAGCACAGTAGATTATATTTACTAGTATTTAAGTCTCCCCCTCAGTGCCCCATTAGGACCCGTGGGCATATTTCACATCTTTTCGGAGTCGCTTATTTTTTAGACCCTCGGAGCCGAAACCTAAAGGGGTCAGCTAAGAAAGTCCGGATCAAGAGGAGCCGCACAGTTTAAAGACAGAACATTTCCAAGGGAGATGGAGACAATTTGGGTAAGATCTGATTAAAGGACAACCTTTGGGGAAGGAAAGGGTGACGCGGGAGTGTAAGAGGGGGGTGAGAGAGCAAGGTGCTGTGTCAGATTGGGGCAGAGCAAGAGAACGCAAAAATGATGGGGATTTGCTGCACACTAAAAAAAACAATTAGTCATACTTTTACCGGTGCCCCTTAGTCTCAGGGAAGACCGGCATTTCGTCCAATGGATACAATATGATTGATGGAAAAGGGCACACGGATTTGAATAAAAAAAGATAATTTATTGTGCCACAGACTACAATGTTTCGGCTGCTGGCCTTTCTTTATTGGCTTTAGTGGGTTTAGCCACTTTACCTGAGAAAGGCCAGAAGGCTGAAATGTTGGTTCTATGGCAATGCAAGAGAAAACAGGTTGGGGGGGTGGGTTCTCGCAAGGTCGCCGACCCATGGGTGAGTGTCCCCGGTGGCAACTAGTCCTGGACCCCGGGAAAGCTGTCTGTGGCCCATACAAGCTGAGTAACATGTAGAAAGGACACATGTATGTTCAGAATGAGTTAGCATGGTATTTTGAGAGGCATCATAGCAGGTCAGTGCAAGTCAGTGCAGAGCACTGCAAGGTCAGTCAATATGAGGAAAAGTCCGATGGAGGAGTTGGAGGGTCCCAGAATATCTCTTAAAGCAGGGGTGCGCAAATCGAGGGGTGCGACATTTTCTTGGGGAGGAGGGGCTCGGCGCTTACAGTGGCCCCTCGCTCTTCCCCACAGCATTTAAATTAAATGCCGGAAATCGCGCGCAAGGCCTCTGTAAGTTCCCTTTCCTTGTCTCCCGCGGCTTCTGGAGACAGCAACGTGGCGTCACATGATGTGGCATTGCCATAGCAACGTGATATCACATGACGTCGTTACACCAGAACATCGGAGACAAGGTGGGGAGGGTGGAGGGGGGAGCAGGGGAAAAAGGTTGCGCAACCCTGTCTTAAAGCATTGTCTTGCATACAGATCAGAGGCGAAGAATGGATATGGATATCCGATGTTAAGGAAGAAATAATACTGAGATCACTACCGCTAAGACCGATTCGATGGAAGAAGGTGAGTGATGAAATAGCCGTCACTGTGTAACTCTTCCAATTAACTGCAACTTCATGCAAAGAAATAGCAACGCTTGTTTTTAACGCATTAAGCGCCTAATGGGGAATTCAACTGCTGAGAGTTTAAGGGAGTTACTCACCAAACTCAGCGACGTTTCTGTGTCTCTGTGATAACTCCCCCAGGACATGCTTGAAAACCAGAGTTAACTCAATGTATTTTTGATAAATAGAAACATGACCTTCTGGGGAGGGGTATATAATGGGTACTGGGCCTGGTGAGGTGGGTATAACGGGTTCTGGGCCTGGTGAGGTGGGTATAACAGGTACTGGGCCTGGGGAGGGGCGTATAGCAGGGTACTGGGCCTTGGGAGGGTTGTATAACTGGGTACTGAGCCTGGGGAGGTGGGTATAACGGGTATTTGCCCTGTGGAGGGCGGTATAACGTGGTATTGGGGAGGGGGTATAAGTGGCACAGGAGCTCTTGCGATACAGAGTATCACTGTCCCTGGTTACAAACACTTCATGTCTCCTGCAGATCAGGACACGCACGAAGGTGGTGCCCTTTGTGCCACCAGACGACGAGGCGGGCTACGAGGCGGACGACGAGGCATACGATAAAGCGGGCGTCAAGTGGTGCGAAGAGGTGGGCTACAAGGCGGCCGATGAGGCAGACGACGAAGCGGATGTCAAGTCTGGTGACGTGGTGGACGATGGCCTAGGAGAATACGAGAGGTGTGGACGGATCTGCTGCTTCACCTTTTTTAGGCGGAGGAGAAGACCCCGGGAGCAGGTAGCAGAATACGAGAGGTGCGGACAGATCTGCTGCTTCACCTTTTTTAGGCGGAGCAGCAGACCCCGGGAGCAGGTAGCAGAGGAGCCAGGGCGTAGATCCAGGGGTATTCTAGGGGCCCTGAGAAGTTGGTTTGACCGCAGGAGAGGCAGATAAGATCAGGAAGGCTGCGGGAGGGGCAGGTACTAGAGGGAGATTGGGATATTGGGCGTGAGAGGGTGAGAGAGAACAAGGAGCAGGGCCGGAGCACGGGTTTCATGCGCCCCAGGCGAAACTTAAAATTTGTGCCCCAGTTGTATAAAAAATAATAAGATAAATAAAATAATAAAATAAACAGTGGCGTAGCTATCGGGGCTGCAGGGAGTGCGACCGCACCCCAGCGCGACGCAAAATAAAAATAAAAGGGCGCCAAAATACTGGATAAAAAAAAGAATAATAATTTTTAAAAAAAGATAAATAAATTAGAAATAATAAGAGGAAAAAATAATAATGATTATTAATGCGCCCCTAGGACCTTTGCGCGCTAGGCGACCGCCTAATGGCCGGCCGGCCCTGCGAGGTATGCGGGAGGAAAAGGGGTGAATGGGATAGATATGTAGGGGGATGGGGGAGCAGGTGAGTTATACACAGGGGCACAAGGGCCCCATCACCCGCATCTCTATATACTGAGTGTGCCCCTGTGTATAACAACGCTGATCTGTGCTGCTCCATCTGATCTCACTGCGCAGTGATCCAGGGACCATCCGATCGCCATTTAATGGGGTCAGGAAGGAATTTTTTTCCCCCATTGCACAGCAGGGGTTATGTTTCGCCTTCCTCTGGATCACAGCAACAAACAGCCCTTTGTGCATGAATTATCAGTGAGATCTTTATACACCCTGCATTGGTCTTCACCCCTTTGCTGCCGGAGGGGCCTGCAGTGCATTGCTCTGCGTGTTACTATATCGCTCTGCAATGTGCTGCAGGCCCCTCCCAGCAAAGAGATTAATTATTTCAATAAAATACTCTCTTTAATCCAACCTATGTGTAGTGTCTTTTCTATCCGTTGTATCTATTGCTAACAGCTCAGTGATTCTTCCCCAGGTCGCTGCACTAGTGTCACGCTGCCAAGCCGGGTGTGAGGGAGATTTATAGGGTCACATAAACACTTCTGCCAAAACACGAGTGCAAACAGGGAGCCCCTCTGATCTCATATCTTTTATTACACAAAACGGTATCTAAAAAGGTAAAAAGAACATACATGGGATTCTGCTACAAATATCTCTCTAATTACAAACCAATTAGCAAATCATTCAGATTAGAGTCGAGCGAAAAGAAAGGGTTAAGTATCTCATGTACAGTATATGCAGTGCAGGCTGTTCTGCGCATTACATGCAGGGGGCAAAGGTTAGGAGATATAAGTAATGCTGATCTCAGAGCTGACCGGCTGACCTGCTCTACCGGCTGACCGGCTGATCTGCTCTACTGGCTGACCGGCTGACCTGCTCTTCTGGCTGACCGGCTGACCGGCTCTACCGGCTGACCGGCTTCCCTTCTTCCAGCTAACTGACCTGAATTGTGGCCCCTGTATCTCCCAATTAAACGTTTTATTGGCATATTCTTGTTTGACTCGTTCTATACAGACATTTTCTATACATTCATTGTGGGATTTGATAACATCTGTAAGATCTCTCAGAACATCACATTCTGTACGTTTGTGCTGAATATTTTTCCATTCTCAATTTACTTAGGGGCCTATGCAGAGAGCAGCGCTGGAAATAATTGGAATTGGTAATAAATTGTACCTGTAATGGCGTGATTTTATCTCCATATGCAGAAAGGTCAGAAAACTGCATTTAAAATCATGCTTGATTATGGAGAGTTTCAACCGGCGAGATGCGCGCTGGTGAAACATGTTTGAAAAAAAGCGCGTTTTTTTTTTTTCTTTTCACTCTCGCCGGTGAGCTCCAGTTTCCTGCCAACTTTTGTTGGCGGAGCTAATTGTAGAATTTCTCTCCATTTTAATGGCGCGAACAGCCCCTAGATGGCGATCGTACCTTTCTGCATACGGCCCTTTTCAAAACTGGCGAGATTTTGGTTCTCGCCAGCCGTGCGGCGAGTTCTACTAAAAAAAAATAAAAAATGGCGCTTTTTACTCAACTCGCCATTTCCAACCTTATTATAGCCATATAGCGCTAAAAAACGCCGAAATTTCCGTTAGCGCTGCTCTCTGCATAGGCCCCTTAATACAGCTAAACCCCGTTATAACGCGGGTCTCGGGGTCCACCCCGAGACCACCGCGTTACTAACGGGGTCGCGAGAAAAAAAAATGGCCGCCGCGCTTTAGCGCATATTCATCCCGCGGGACAGGAGATGGGAGCGGGCATGTCCCTCCGCTCCCCGCTTCCCCCTGTCACCGCGGGACAGCCCGCGGGGCAGGAGATGGGAGCGGGGATGTCTCTCCTGTCCCCGCTTCACCCTGTCACCGCGGGACAGGCCGCGGGGCAGGAGATGGGAGTGGGGATGTCCCTCCTGTCCCCGCTTCCCCCTGTCACCGCGGGACAGGCTGCGGGGCAGGAGATGGGAGCGGGGATGTCCCTCCTGTCCCCGATTCCCCCTGTCACCGCGGGACAGGCCGCGGGGCAGGAGATGGGAGCGGGGATGTCCCTCCTGTCCCCGCTTCCCCCTGTCACCGCGGGACAGGCCGCGGGGCAGGAGATGGGAGCGGGGATGTCCCTCCTGTCCCCGCTTCCCCCTGTCACCGAGGGACAGGCCGCGGGGCAGGAGATGGGAGCGGGGATGTCCCTCAGGTCGCCGCTTACCTCAGATCCCGCTGCCTGCATGGAGGTGGTAGCGGGGGGTTTCTTCTCCCCACCGCTGTCCCCGGTGCTCCCGCTGCCTGCGCGGGAGGAGGGGGGGGAGCGGGTGGTGGTGCTGGTCGCGGCCTTTCCTCTGCTCCGACCCCACCCCCCGTCTGTGTAGAGTGAGAGAGTGTGTGTGTATGTATATATGGGAGAGAAAGTGTGTGTGTGTGTATATGGGTGTGTGAGTGTGTGTAAGTGTCTGTGAGTGTGTGTAAGTGTCTGAGTGTGTGTGTAAGTGTGTGTGAGTGTCTGTGAGTGTCTGTGAGTGTGTGTAAGTGTCTGAGTGTGTGTGTAAGTGTGTGTAAGTGTGTGTAAGTGTCTGTGAGTGTGTGTAAGTGTCTGTGAGTGTGTGTAAGTGTCTGAGTGTGTGTGTAAGTGTGAGTAAGTGTGTGTGAGTGTCTGTGAGTGTCTAAGTGTGTCTAAGTGTGTCTAAGTGTGTGTGAGTGTGTGTAAGTGTCTGTGAGTGTGTGTAAGTGTCTGAGTGTGTGTGTAAGTGTGTGTGAGTGTCTGTGAGTGTCTAAGTGTGTCTAAGTGTGTCTAAGTGTGTGTGAGTGTGTGTAAGTGTCTGTGAGTGTGTGTAAGTGTGTGTAAGTGTGTGTAAGTGTGTGTGAGTGTGTGTGAGTGTGTGTAAGTGTGTGTGAGTGTCTGTGAGTGTCTAAGTGTGTGTAAGTGTGTGTAAGTGTGTGTGTGTGTGTGTGAAAGTGTCTGTAAGTGTGCGTGAGTGTGCGTAAGTGTGCGTAAGTGTGTGTGAGTGTGTGTGAGTGTGTGTCAGTGTGCGTGAGTGTGTGCAGTGTGTGTGCAGTGTGTCAGTGTGTGTGCAGTGTGTCAGTGTGAGCAATGAGCAGTGTGTGTGCAGTGTGCAGTGTGTGTGCAGTGTGGCAGTGTGAGCAATGAGCAGTGTGTGTGCAGTGAGTGTGTGCAGTGTGAGCAATGAGCAGTGTGTGTGCAGTGTGCAGTGTGTGTGCAGTGTGGCAGTGTGAGCAATGAGCAGTGTGTGTGCAGTGAGTGAGTGCAGTGTGCAAAAAAAAAAATGTAAAAAATTTTTTTTTTTTAAAATTAAAAAAATTTTTTTTTTTTTTTTTTTTTTAAAAACGGGAGCCACGGGAAAACCGCGTTATAACCGAATCGCGGTATAACGAGGCGCGTTATAACGGGGTTTAGCTGTATTAGTTTTTGGCTTCAATTATTTATATCGAGCCCAAAATACCTTTATACAGGATGCTGTTCCCTTTAGCCCACAAATGCTGCTTCATTAAAGCCCATGGGTGGCACTTTGTGCATTCTCAGACTTTTAGGCAACATCCCTAATTTCCAAAAGTGGGATAAAATCTGTGCATATTTAAATGGTTAATTTTTCCATTGTGACAAAATATCAATTTTCTCACTCAGACTACAAAATCCCTCCCCAAATATATCCGTTTCACATAAAAGTGTGTGCGCGTCTCCTTCCGCCTTACTGGCACGTCGTCCTTACGGGCGCCACTCCGTGTAACTCCACGCTGCCCTCCAGTGGCAAAAGAAATAAGATACATTTACTACTGTATACTCGTCTGGCAGCTGCTCCCGTATAAGGTGGGTAACTCTGTATTAGGGGTCTAGGTAGAGTATATTTTATACTTATGTCGGATAGATGAGGAATTTATATTCCTAACGGGTTATTGTGAGAGGCCTTAGATCTTATCCTATATGCACGCAGCCCTCGCCTCTCTGACCTTGAACACGTACTTCAATCTGATTTTTTGAGACTTGAAACTGGATTTCCCAAAACAAACTGATTTTAAACACTGACAAGACTGTAACAATGGTATTTGGGACCAGAGCTAAATTGCTAAAGCTGCCAATGACAGAGCTTCAGATAAAAACCAGCTCTAATACCATCCTAGCCCCTGTTACTGGTTTGAAATATCTGGGCATATAGTTCAACTCCCATTTAACATTTGGGTTGCACATTGATACCCTGACATCCAAATCCTATGCCAAAATAGGTGTACTTTACAGGAACAAATCCTCCCTAAGGCCCTCATGCAGTAATCGCCTACAGCGATTCAGTAAGCCCAGAGAAGCTGGCGATTAGAGCAAAAATAACCGTTTTTTTTTTGCCGGAAAATAAATAAATAAATAAAATCTGCAGATGCGCGGTGATAAGCCACTTTTCGGCACTGATCGCCAGTTTTTCAAACACGCTCAATTCTATAAGCCCTGATCAGCCACTTTAAAATTGCTGTTTCTTCTCCAAATTGTCCCGCCACAAAAGTTGGCAAGAAGGTGGGGTGAAGCTGCGATGAAAATAACATGCATGTATCCCGGAGCTGATATCCATTAATATCAGCACCAGAGACCCCCGGCATGAATCCCATGCATAAAAAATGCATTTACAGGCAACTTCATTACCGCCAAGGCAATGAAGGGGTTATACACCCGTGCCAGGCTTATTGTGGGTAGCGGGGGTGGGAGAAGGTGGTATTTGGCCCTGGCTGGGTGTTTAGGCCTTGCCAGGGGGTTGGGGGATGACTTTACCTCTTCTTTAACTTAGCGGTTAATACCGCTAAGGTAATGAAGGGGTTAACCCCTCCCACTACCCCCCCACCCGGTAGGCCTAAACACCCATCCTTGGGGCCAATACCCGGTTCACCCACCCCGCTACCCACAATAAACACAAATACACATAACAGCCCCACTGGCCACCTCCTAGGTCCCTAATAAACCATTACAATATTCATAAAACCATTATTTTGTTTACACCCAGGATTATTACATGGGGTTAGGGCTATGTTATTCAGTGAGGGGTTGTATGTTTGTATTCGTAGGGACAGGCAAGGCCGGAGCCAGATGGGGTTCTCCTGCCTCTGTCCTCCCTGTCTCCTGACCCTTCCTGTAGCCGGACAAAGAAGAAGAAGCAGGCACACGGTCTTACTCAAAGGAGGTTTAATATGCCATAAAGTCCAACGTTTCGGCAGTCAAATACTGCCTTTCTCAAGGTGAAGGCTGCCAAACACAAGAAAACAGTCACAATATATACCACCCCCCCTGATACTCACCCCTCCCGGCTCTGCCACATAACCAGGATGCTGACGCCCACCTGATGACGTCAGAGCTACCACATGGCGCCCCCTAGTGACGTCAGACGTCTAAATCCCTGGCAATACAGCATAGAGCTGCCTTGGAGGACTGCAGCCACAGCCACACATGGGGGAGTGTTCAGTCTGGGGAGAGGTGTGGCTGAGGCTGCAGTCCTCCAAGACAGCTCTATGCTGTATTGCCAGGGATTTAGACCTAGACGTCTGACGTCACTAGGGGGCGCCATGTGGTAGCTCTGACGTCATCAGGTGGGCGTCAGCATCCTGGTTATGTGGCAGAGTGGGGTGGGGTTGCATCCCTTGTTTTTATGACTTTCTAATAAAGATAGATTTTTGCCAGACCTGCCTCTTCTCTGGATCATGGTGCGCTGCACTTTCTCTAGGGCAGGCCTGCACAACTCCAGTCCTCGAGGGCCGCACACAGGCCAGGTTTTTAGGATATCCCTACTTCAGCACAGCTGGCTCAATTAGTGGCTCAGTACGACTGAGCCACTAATTGAGCCAGCTGTGCTGATTTAGGGATATCCTGAAAACCTGGCCTGTTTGCGACCCTCGAGGACTGGAGTTGTGCAGGCCTGCTCTAGGGTATGGGAGACTGCCTGACGGGTGGCTGGGTTATGGGAGACTACCTGACACTTTTATGGGAGTCTGCCTGACACTTGGGTGGGTGGGAGACTGTCTGACACTTGGGTTGACTGCCTGACACGTGGGTGGGTGGGAGACTGCCTGACACTTGGGTGGGTGGGTGGGAGACTGCCTGACACTTGGGTGGGTGGGTGGGAGACTGCCTGACACTTGGGTGGGTGGGTGGGAGACTGCCTGACACTTGGGTGGGTGGGTGGGAGACTGCCTGACACTTATGACTGCCTGACACTTGGGTGGGTGGGAGACTGCCTGACACTTGGGTGGGTGGGTGGGTGGGAGACTGCCTGACACTTGGGTGGGTGGGTGGGTGGGAGACTGCCTGACACTTAGACTGCCTGACACTTGGGTGGGTGGGAGACTGCCTGAAACTTGGGGGGGTGGGTGGTAGACTGCCTGACACTTGGGTTGACTGCCTGACACGTGGGTGGGTGACTGACTGCCTGACACGTGGGTGGGTGACTGACTGCCTGACACTTGGGTGGGTGGGTGGGTGGGAGGGAGACTGCCTGACACTTGGGTGGGTGGGTGGGTGGGAGACTGCCTGAAACTTGGGGGGGTGGGTGGGAGACTGCCTGACACTTGGGTGGGTGACTGCCTGACACTTGGGTTGACTGCCTTACACGTGGGTGGGTGACTGACTACCTGACACGTGGGTGGGTGACTGACTGAAACGTGGGTGGGTGACTGACTGACATGTTAGACTGCCTGACACGTGGGTGGGTGGGTGACTGACTGCCTGACATATGGGTGGGTGACTGACTGACACGTGGGTGACTGACTGACACGTGGGTGAGTGGGTTGGTGTCTGTATACATTCTGTCACTGATACACACAGACACTGGGAGGGGGCAGTCACACACACACTGGGGGGGGGGGCAGTCACACACAAACACAGAATGGGAGGGGGGCAGTCACACACACAGACTGGGAAGGGGGCAGTCACACACAGGCGACACACTGGGAGGGGGGCAGTCACACACACTGGGAGGGGGGGCAGTCACACACACACTGGGAGGGGGCAGTCACACACACACTGGGAGGGGGGGCAGTCATACACACACTGGGAGGGGGGGCAGTCATACACACACTGGGAGGGGGGCAGTCACACACACTGGGAGGGGGGCAGTCACACACACTGGGAGGGGGGCAGTCACACACACACACACACAGACTGGGAGGGGAGGCAGTCACCCACACAGACTGGGAGGCAGGCAGTCATACACACACAAACTGGGAGGGGGGGCAGTCACACACACAGACTGGGAGGGGGGCAGTCATACACACACACACAGACTGGGAGGGGGGCAGACACACACACACAGACTGGGAAGGGGGCAGTCACACACACACAGGCGACATGGGGCTTACCTGTAATGCCACTGTAGGGAGCCAGAAGTAGTGAGGCTTTTTTCCAGTCTGCCGGCAGTTTCAGTTGCCAGCTGTGAGCCTTCCTTCTGGTGAAAAAAACACACACACACACACACACACACACACACACACACACACACACACACACACACACACACACACACACACACACACACACACACACACACACACACACACACACACACACACACACACACACACACACACACACACACACACACACACACACACACACACACACTACATCCGTCCCCAATACTAAGCCCCGCCCCCGGCAAATCCTGACCTCCAACCAATCCCCTGCTTCTACTCTAAAGCCCCGCCCCCGGCATCCTGCTATTGGGGGAAAAAAAATAATACGGCCGCCGCATCCTCCTCACGCTGCCGCCTCCGCGCACCGCCGCATCCTCCTCACGCTGCCGCCTCCGCGCACCGCCGCATCCTCCTCACGCTGCCGCCTCCGCGCACCGCCGCATCCTCCTCACGCTGCCGCCTCCGCGCACCGCCGCATCCTCCTCACGCTGCCGCCTCCGCGCACCGCCGCATCCTCCTCACGCTGCCGCCTCCGCGCACCGCCGCATCCTCCTCACGCTGCCGCCTCCGCGCACCGCCGCATCCTCCTCACGCTGCCGCCTCCGCGCACCGCCGCATCCTCCTCACGCTGCCGCCTCCGCGCACCGCCGCATCCTCCTCACGCTGCCGCCTCCGCGCACCGCCGCATCCTCCTCACGCTGCCGCCTCCGCGCACCGCCGCATCCTCCTCACGCTGCCGCCTCCGCGCACCGCCGCATCCTCCTCACGCTGCCGCCTCCGCGCACCGCCGCATCCTCCTCACGCTGCCGCCTCCGCGCACCGCCGCATCCTCCTCACGCTGCCGCCTCCGCGCACCGCCGCATCCTCCTCACGCTGTCGCCTCCGCGCACCGCCGCATCCTCCTCACGCTGCCGCCTCCGTGCACCGCCGCATCCTCACGCTGCCGCCTCCGCGCACCGCCGCATCCTCCTCACGCTGCCGCCTCCGCGCTCCGCCGCATCCTCCTCACGCTGCCGCCTCCGCGCACCGCCGCATCCTCCTCACGCTGCCGCCTCCGCGCACCGCCGCATCCTCCTCACGCTGCCGCCTCCGCGCACCGCCGCATCCTCCTCACGCTGCCGCCTCCGCGCACCGCCGCATCCTCCTCACGCTGCCGCCTCCGCGCACCGCCGCATCCTCCTCACGCTGCCGCCTCCGCGCACCGCCGCATCCTCCTCACGCTGCCGCCTCCGCCCACCGCCGCATCCTCCTCACGCTGCCGCCTCCACGCACCGCCGCATCCTCCTCACGCTGCCGCCTCCGCGCACCGCCGCATCCTCCTCACGCTGCCGCCTCCGCGCACCGCCGCATCCTCCTCACGCTGCCGCCTCCGCGCACCGCCGCATCCTCCTCACGCTGCCGCCTCCGCGCACCGCCGCATCCTCCTCACGCTGCCGCCTCCGCGCACCGCCGCATCCTCCTCACGCTGCCGCCTCCGCGCACCGCCGCATCCTCCTCACGCTGCCGCCTCCGCGCACCGCCGCATCCTCCTCACGCTGCCGCCTCCGCGCACCGCCGCATCCTCCTCACGCTGCCGCCTCCGCGCACCGCCGCATCCTCCTCACGCTGCCGCCTCCGCGCACCGCCGCATCCTCCTCACGCTGCCGCCTCCGCGCACCGCCGCATCCTCCTCACGCTGCCGCCTCCGCGCACCGCCGCATCCTCCTCACGCTGCCGCCTCCGCGCACCGCCGCATCCTCCTCACGCTGCCGCCTCCGCGCACCGCCGCATCCTCCTCACGCTGCCGCCTCCGCGCACCGCCGCATCCTCCTCACGCTGCCGCCTCCGCGCACCGCCGCATCCTCCTCACGCTGTCGCCTCCGCGCACCGCCGCATCCTCCTCACGCTGCCGCCTCCGCGCACCGCCGCATCCTCACGCTGCCGCCTCCGCGCACCGCCGCATCCTCCTCACGCTGCCGCCTCCGCGCTCCGCCGCATCCTCCTCACGCTGCCGCCTCCGCGCACCGCCGCATCCTCCTCACGCTGCCGCCTCCGCGCACCGCCGCATCCTCCTCACGCTGCCGCCTCCGCGCACCGCCGCATCCTCCTCACGCTGCCGCCTCCGCGCACCGCCGCATCCTCCTCACGCTGCCGCCTCCGCGCACCGCCGCATCCTCCTCACGCTGCCGCCTCCGCGCACCGCCGCATCCTCCTCACGCTGCCGCCTCCGCCCACCGCCGCATCCTCCTCACGCTGCCGCCTCCGCGCACCGCCGCATCCTCCTCACGCTGCCGCCTCCGCGCACCGCCGCATCCTCCTCACGCTGCCGCCTCCGCGCACCGCCGCATCCTCCTCACGCTGCCGCCTCCGCGCACCGCCGCATCCTCCTCACGCTGCCGCCTCCGCGCACCGCCGCATCCTCCTCACGCTGCCGCCTCCGCGCACCGCCGCATCCTCCTCACGCTGCCGCCTCCGCGCACCGCCGCATCCTCCTCACGCTGCCGCCTCCGCGCACCGCCGCATCCTCCTCACGCTGCCGCCTCCGCGCACCGCCGCATCCTCCTCACGCTGCCGCCTCCGCGCACCGCCGCATCCTCCTCACGCTGCCGCCTCCGCGCACCGCCGCATCCTCCTCACGCTGCCGCCTCCGCGCACCGCCGCATCCTCCTCACGCTGCCGCCTCCGCGCACCGCCGCATCCTCCTCACGCTGCCGCCTCCGCGCACCGCCGCATCCTCCTCACGCTGCCGCCTCCGCGCACCGCCGCATCCTCCTCACGCTGCCGCCTCCGCGCACCGCCGCTTCCTCCTCATGCTGCCGCCTCCGCGCACCGCCGCATCCTCCTCACGCTGCCGCCTCCGCGCACCGCCGCATCCTCCTCACGCTGCCGCCTCCGCGCACCGCCGCATCCTCCTCACGCTGCCGCCTCCGCGCACCGCCGAATCCTCCTCACGCTGCCGCCTCCGCGCACCGCCGCATCCTCCTCACGCTGCCGCCTCCACGCACCGCCGCATCCTCCTCAAGCTGCCGCCTCCGCGCACCGCCGCATCCTCCTCACGCTGCCGCCTCCGCGCACCGCCGCATCCTCCTCACGCTGCCCCCGCGCACCGCCGCATCCTCCTCACGCTGCCCCCGCGCACCGCCGCATCCTCCTCACGCTGCCGCCTCTGCGCACCGCCGCATCCTCCTCACGCTGCCGCCTCCGCGCACCGCCGCATCCTCCTCACGCTGCTGCCTCCGCGCACCGCCGCATCCTCCTCACGCTGCCGCCTCCGCGCACCGCCGCATCCTCCTAACGCCGCCGCATCCTCCTCACGCCGCCGCATCCTCATGCTGCCGCCTCCGCGCACCGCCGCATCCTCCTCACGCCGCCGCATCCTCCTCACGCCGCCGCCTCCGCCCACCGCCGCATCCTCATGCTGCCGCCTCCGCGCACCGCCGCATCCTCCTCACGCTGCCGCCTCCGCGCACCGCCGCATCCTCCTCACGCTGCCGCCTCCGCGCACCGCCGCATCCTCCTCACGCTGCCGCCTCCGCGCACCGCCGCATCCTCCTCACGCTGCCGCCTCCGCGCACCGCCGCATCCTCCTCACGCTGCCGCCTCCGCGCACCGCCGCATCCTCCTCACGCTGCCGCCTCCGCGCACCGCCGCATCCTCCTCACGCTGCCGCCGCCTCCGCGCACCGCCGCATCCTCCTCACGCTGCCGCCTCCGCGCACCGCCGCATCCTCCTCACGCTGCCGCCGCCTCGGCGCACCGCCGCATCCTCCTCACGCTGCCGCCTCCGCGCACCGCCGCATCCTCCTCACGCTGCCGCCGCCTCCGCGCACCGCCGCATCCTCCTCACACTGCCGCCTCCGCGCACCGCCGCATCCTCCTCACGCTGCTGCCCCCGCGCACCGCCGCATCCTCCTCACGCTGCCGCCTCCGCGCACCGCCGCATCCTCCTCATGCTGCCGCCTCCGCGCACCGCCGCATCCTCCTCATGCTGCCGCCTCCGCGCACCGCCGCATCCTCCTCACGCTGCCGCCTCCGCGCACCGCCGCATCCTCCTCACGCTGCCGCCTCCGCGCACCGCCGCATCCTCCTCACGCTGCCGCCTCTGCGCACCGCCGCATCCTCCTCACGCTGCCGCCTCCGCGCACCGCCGCATCCTCCTCACGCTGCCCTCACGCACCGCCGCATCCTCCTCACGCTGCCGCCTCCGCGCACCGCCGCATCCTACTCACGCTGCCGCCTCCGCGCACCGCCGCATCCTCCTCACGCTGCCGCCTCCGCGCACCGCCGCATCCTCCTCACGCTGCCGCCTCCGCGCACCGCCGCATCCTCCTCACGCTGCCGCCTCCGCGCACCGCCGCATACTCCTCATGCTGCCGCCTCCGCGCACCGCCGCATCCTCCTCACGCTGCCGCCTCCGCGCACCGCCGCATCCTCCTCACGCCGCCGTCTCCGCGCACCGTCGCATCCTCCTCACGCTGCCGCCTCAGCGCACCGCCGCATCCTCCTCACGCCGCCGTCTCCGCGCACCGCCGCATCCTCCTCACGCTGCCCCCGCGCACCGCCACATCCTCCTCACGCTGCCCTCACGCACCGCCGCATCCTCCTCACGCTGCCGCCTCCGCGCACCGCCGCATCCTCCTCACGCTGCCGCCGCCTCCGCGCACCGCCGCATCCTCCTCACGCTGCCGCCGCCTCCGCGCACCGCCGCATCCTCCTCACGCTGCCGCCTCCGCGCACCGCCGCATCCTCCTCACGCTGCCCCCGCGCACCGCCGCATCCTCCTCACGCTGCCGCCTCCGCGCACCGCCGCATCCTCCTCACGCTGCCGCCTCCGCGCACCGCCGCATCCTCCTCACGCTGCCGCCTCCGCGCACCGCCGCATCCTCCTCACGCTGCCGCCTCCGCGCACCGCCGCATCCTCCTCACGCTGCCGCCTCCGCGCACCGCCGCATCCTCCTCACGCTGCCGCCTCCGCGCACCGCCGCATCCTCCTCATGCTGCCGCCTCCGCGCACCGCCGCATCCTCCTCACGCTGCCCTCACGCACCGCCGCATCCTCCTCACGCTGCCGCCTCCGCGCACCGCCGCATCCTCCTCACGCTGCCGCCTCCGCGCACCGCCGCATCCTCCTCACGCTGCCGCCTCCGCGCACCGCCGCATCCTCCTCACGCTGCCGCCTCCGCGCACCGCCGCATCCTCCTCACGCTGCCGCCTCCGCGCACCGCCGCATCCTCCTCACGCTGCCGCCTCCGCGCACCGCCGCATCCTCCTCACGCTGCCGCCTCCGCGCACCGCCGCATCCTCCTCACGCTGCCCCCGCGCACCGCCGCATCCTCCTCACGCTGCCTCCGCGCACCGCCGCATCCTCCTCATGCTGCCGCCTCCGCGCACCGCCGCATCCTCCTCACGCTGCCCTCACGCACCGCCGCATCCTCCTCACGCTGCCGCCTCTGCGCACCGCCGCATCCTCCTCACGCTGCCGCCTCCGCGCACCGCCGCATCCTCCTCACGCTGCCGCCTCCGCGCACCGCCGCATCCTCCTCACGCTGCCCCCGCGCACCGCCGCATCCTCCTCACGCTGCCGCCTCCGCGCACCGCCGCATCCTCCTCACGCTGCCCCCCGCGCACCTACGCATCCTCCTCACGCTGCCGCCTCCGCGCACCGCCGCATCCTCCTCATGCTGCCGCCTCCGCGCACCGCCGCATCCTCCTCACGCTGCCCCCCGCGCACCGCCGCATCCTCCTCACGCTGCCGCCTCCGCGCACCGCCGCATCCTCCTCACGCTGCCCGCCTCCGCGCACAGCCGCATCCTCCTCACGCTGCCGCCTCCGCGCACCGCCGCATCCTCCTCACGCTGCCGCCGCCTCCGCGCACCGCCGCATCCTCCTCACGCTGCCGCCTCCGCGCACCGCCGCATCCTCCTCACGCTGCCGCCTCCGCGCACCGCCGCATCCTCCTCACGCTGCCCCCGCGCACCGCCGCATCCTCCTCACGCTGCCGCCTCCGCGCACCGCCGCATCCTCCTCATGCTGCCGCCTCCGCGCACCGCCGCATCCTCCTCATGCTGCCGCCTCCGCGCACCGCCGCATCCTCCTCACGCTGCCGCCTCCGCGCACCGCCGCATCCTCCTCACGCTGCCCTCACGCACCGCCGCATCCTCCTCATGCTGCCGCCTCCGCGCACCGCCGCATCCTCCTCACGCTGCCGCCTCCGCGCACCGCCGCATCCTCCTCACGCTGCCGCCTCCGCGCACCGCCGCATCCTCCTCACGCTGCCGCCTCCGCGCACCGCCGCATCCTCCTCACGCTGCCGCCTCCACGCACCGCCGCATCCTCCTCACGCTGCCGCCTCCGCGCACCGCCGCATCCTCCTCATGCTGCCGCCTCCGCGCACCGCCGCATCCTCCTCACGCTGCCGCCTCCGCGCACCGCCGCATCCTCCTCACGCTGCCCTCACGCACCGCCGCATCCTCCTCACGCTGCCGCCTCCGCGCACCGCCGCCGCCTCCTCACGCTGCCGCCTCCGCGCACCGCCGCATCCTCCTCACGCTGCCGCCTCCGCGCACCGCCGCATCCTCCTCATGCTGCCCTCACGCACCGCCGCATCCTCCTCATGCTGCCGCCTCCGCGCACCGCCGCATCCTCCTCACGCTGCCGCCTCCGCGCACCGCCGCATCCTCCTCACGCTGCCGCCTCCGCGCACCGCCGCATCCTCCTCACGCTGCCGCCTCCGCGCACCGCCGCATCCTCCTCACGCTGCCGCCTCCGCGCACCGCCGCATCCTCCTCACGCTGCCGCCTCCGCGCACCGCCGCATCCTCCTCACGCTGCCCCCGCGCACCGCCGCATCCTCCTCACGCTGCCGCCTCCGCGCACCGCCGCATCCTCCTCACGCTGCCGCCTCCGCGCACCGCCGCATCCTCCTCACGCTGCCGCCTCTGCGCACCGCCGCATCCTCCTCACGCTGCGCCTCCGTGCACCGCCGCATCCTCACGCTGCCGCCTCCGCGCACCGCCGCATCCTCCTCACGCTGCCGCCTCCGCGCACCGCCACATCCTCCTCACGCTGCCGCCTCCGCGCACCGCCGCATCCTCCTCACGCTGCCCCCGCGCACCGCCGCATCCTCCTCACGCTGCCGCCTCCGCGCACCGCCGCATCCTCCTCATGCTGCCGCCTCCGCGCACCGCCGCATCCTCCTCATGCTGCCGCCTCCGCGCACCGCCGCATCCTCCTCACGCTGCCGCCTCCGCGCACCGCCGCATCCTCCTCACGCTGCAGCCTCCGCGCACCGCCGCATCCTCCTCACGCTGCCGCCTCCGCGCACCGCCGCATCCTCACGCTGCCGCCTCCGCGCACCGCCGCATCCTCCTCACGCTGCCCCCGCGCACCGCCACATCCTCCTCACGCTGCCGCCTCCGCGCACCGCCGCATCCTCCTCACGCTGCCGCCTCCGCGCACCGCCGCATCCTCCTCACGCTGCCCTCACGCACCGCCGCATCCTCCTCACGCTGCCGCCTCCGCGCACCGCCGCATCCTCCTCATGCTGCCGCCTCCGCGCACCGCCGCATCCTCCTCACGCTGCCGCCTCCGCGCACCGCCGCATCCTCCTCACGCTGCCGCCTCTGCGCACCGCCGCATCCTCCTCACGCTGCCGCCTCCGCGCACCGCCGCATCCTCCTCATGCTGCCGCCTCCGCGCACCGCCGCATCCTCCTCACGCTGCCGCCTCCGCGCACCGCCGCATCCTCCTCACGCTGCCGCCTCCGCGCACCGCCGCATCCTCCTCACGCTGCGCCCGCGCACCGCCGCATCCTCCTCACGCTGCCGCCTCCGCGCACCGCCGCATCCTCCTCACGCTGCCGCCTCCGCGCACCGCCGCATCCTCCTCACGCTGCCGCCTCCGCGCACCGCCGCATCCTCCTCACGCTGCCGCCTCCGCGCACCGCCGCATCCTCCTCATGCTGCCGCCTCCGCGCACCGCCGCATCCTCCTCACGCTGCCTCCGCGCACCGCCGCATCCTCCTCACGCTGCCGCCTCCGCGCACCGCCGCATCCTCCTCATGCTGCCGCCTCCGCGCACCGCCGCATCCTCCTCACGCTGCCTCCGCGCACCGCCGCATCCTCCTCACGCTGCCGCCTCTGCGCACCGCCGCATCCTCCTCATGCTGCCGCCTCCGCGCACCGCCGCATCCTCCTCACGCTGCCGCCTCCGCGCACCGCCGCATCCTCCTCACGCTGCCGCCTCCGCGCACCGCCGCATCCTCCTCACGCTGCCCCCGCGCACCGCCGCATCCTCCTCACGCTGCCGCCTCCGCGCACCGCCGCATCCTCCTCATGCTGCCGCCTCCGCGCACCGCCGCATCCTCCTCACGCTGCCGCCTCCGCGCACCGCCGCATCCTCCTCACGCTGCCCCCGCGCACCGCCGCATCCTCCTCATGCTGCCGCCTCCGCGCACCGCCGCATCCTCCTCACGCTGCCGCCTCCGCGCACCGCCGCATCCTCCTCACGCTGCCGCCTCCGCGCACCGCCGCATCCTCACGCTGCCGCCTCCGCGCACCGCCGCATCCTCCTCACGCTGCCCCCGCGCACCGCCACATCCTCCTCACGCTGCCGCCTCCGCGCACCGCCGCATCCTCCTCACGCTGCCCTCACGCACCGCCGCATCCTCCTCACGCTGCCGCCTCCGCGCACCGCCGCATCCTCCTCACGCTGCCGCCTCCGCGCACCGCCGCATCCTCCTCACGCTGCCGCCTCTGCGCACCGCCGCATCCTCCTCACGCTGCCGCCTCCGCGCACCGCCGCATCCTCCTCATGCTGCCGCCTCCGCGCACCGCCGCATCCTCCTCACGCTGCCGCCTCCGCGCACCGCCGCATCCTCCTCATGCTGCCGCCTCCGCGCACCGCCGCATCCTCCTCACGCTGCCTCCGCGCACCGCCGCATCCTCCTCACGCTGCCGCCTCCGCGCACCGCCGCATCCTCCTCATGCTGCCGCCTCCGCGCACCGCCGCATCCTCCTCACGCTGCCTCCGCGCACCGCCGCATCCTCCTCACGCTGCCGCCTCCGCGCACCGCCGCATCCTCCTCACGCTGCCCTCACGCACCGCCGCATCCTCCTCATGCTGCCGCCTCCGCGCACCGCCGCATCCTCCTCACGCTGCCGCCTCCGCGCACCGCCGCATCCTCCTCACGCTGCCGCCTCTGCGCACCGCCGCATCCTCCTCACGCTGCCGCCTCCGCGCACCGCCGCATCCTCCTCATGCTGCCGCCTCCGCGCACCGCCGCATCCTCCTCACGCTGCCGCCTCCGCGCACCGCCGCATCCTCCTCACGCTGCCGCCTCCGCGCACCGCCGCATCCTCCTCACGCTGCCCCCGCGCACCGCCGCATCCTCCTCACGCTGCCGCCTCCGCGCACCGCCGCATCCTCCTCACGCTGCCGCCTCCGCGCACCGCCGCATCCTCCTCACGCTGCCGCCTCCGCGCACCGCCGCATCCTCCTCACGCTGCCGCCTCCGCGCACCGCCGCATCCTCCTCATGCTGCCGCCTCCGCGCACCGCCGCATCCTCCTCACGCTGCCTCCGCGCACCGCCGCATCCTCCTCACGCTGCCGCCTCCGCGCACCGCCGCATCCTCCTCATGCTGCCGTCTCCGCGCACCGCCGCATCCTCCTCACGCTGCCTCCGCGCACCGCCGCATCCTCCTCACGCTGCCGCCTCTGCGCACCGCCGCATCCTCCTCATGCTGCCGCCTCCGCGCACCGCCGCATCCTCCTCACGCTGCCGCCTCCGCGCACCGCCGCATCCTCCTCACGCTGCCGCCTCCGCGCACCGCCGCATCCTCCTCACGCTGCCCCCGCGCACCGCCGCATCCTCCTCACGCTGCCGCCTCCGCGCACCGCCGCATCCTCCTCATGCTGCCGCCTCCGCGCACCGCCGCATCCTCCTCACGCTGCCGCCTCCGCGCACCGCCGCATCCTCCTCACGCTGCCCCCGCGCACCGCCGCATCCTCCTCATGCTGCCGCCTCCGCGCACCGCCGCATCCTCCTCACGCTGCCGCCTCCGCGCACCGCCGCATCCTCCTCACGCTGCCCTCACGCACCGCCGTATCCTCCTCACGCTGCCGCCTCCGCGCACCGCCGCATCCTCCTCACGCTGCCCTCACGCACCGCCGCATCCTCCTCATGCTGCCGCCTCCGCGCACCGCCGCATCCTCCTCACGCTGCCGCCTCCGCGCACCGCCGCATCCTCCTCACGCTGCCGCCTCCGCGCACCGCCGCATCCTCCTCACGCTGCCGCCTCTGCGCACCGCCGCATCCTCCTCACGCTGCCGCCTCCGCGCACCGCCGCATCCTCCGCGCACCGCCGCATCCTCCTCATGCTGCCGCCTCCGCGCACCGCCGCATCCTCACGCTGCCGCCTCCGCGCACCGCCGCATCCTCCTCATGCTGCCGCCTCCACGCACCGCCGCATCCTCCTCACGCTGCCCTCACGCACCGCCGCATCCTCCTCACGCTGCCGCCTCCGCGCACCGCCGCATCCTCCTCACGCCGCCGCCTCCGCGCACCGCCGCATCCTCCTCATGCTGCCGCCTCCGCGCACCGCCGCATCCTCCTCACGCTGCCGTCTCCGCGCACCGCCGCCGCCTCCTCACGCTGCCGCCTCCGCGCACCGCCGCATCCTCACGCTGCCGCCTCCGCGCACCGCCGCATCCTCCTCACGCCGCCGCCTCCGCGCACCGCCACATCCTCCTCACGCCGCCGCCTCCGCACACCGCCGCATCCTCCTCATGCTGCCGTCTCCGCGCACCGCCGCCGCCTCCTCACGCCGCCGTATCCTCCTCACGCCGCCGCCTCCGCACACCGCCGCATCCTCCTCATGCTGCCGTCTCCGCGCACCGCCGCATCCTCCTCACGCTGCCGCCTCCGCGCACCGCCGCATCCTCCTCACGCTGCCGCCTCCGCGCACCGCCGCATCCTCCTCATGCTGCTGCCTCCGCGCACCGCCGCATCCTCCTCACGCTGCCGCCTCCGCGCACCGCCGCATCCTCCTCACGCCGCCGCCTCCGCGCACCGCCGCATCCTCCTCACGCCGCCGTCTCCGCGCACCGCCGCATCCTCCTCATGCTGCCGTCTCCGCGCACCGCCGCATCCTCCTCACACTGCCGCCTCCGCGCACCGCCGCATCCTCCTCACGCTGCCGCCTCCGCGCACCGCCGCATCCTCCTCACGCTGCCGCCTCCGCGCACCGCCGCATCCTCCTCACGCTGCCGCCTCCGCGCACCGCCGCATCCTCCTCACGCTGCCGCCTCCGCGCACCGCCGCATCCTCCTCACGCTGCCGCCTCCGCGCACCGCCGCATCCTCCTCACGCTGCCGCCTCCGCGCACCGCCGCATCCTCCTCACGCTGCCGCCTCCGCGCACCGCCGCATCCTCCTCACGCTGCCGCCTCCGCGCACCGCCGCATCCTCCTCACGCTGCCGCCTCCGCGCACCGCCGCATCCTCCTCACGCCGCCGCCTCCGCGCACCGCCGCATCCTCCTCACGCCGCTGTCTCCGCGCACCGCCGCATCCTCCTCATGCTGCCGTCTCCGCGCACCGCCGCATCCTCCTCACGCTGCCGCCTCCGCGCACCGCCGCATCCTCCTCATGCTGCCGTCTCCGCGCACCGCCGCATCCTCCTCACGCTGCCGCCTCCGCGCACCGCCGCATCCTCCTCATGCTGCCGCCTCCGCGCACCGCCGCATCCTCCTCAAGCTGCCGCCTCCGCGCACCGCCGCATCCTCCTCACGCTGCCGCCTCCGCGCACCGCCGCATCCTCCTCACGCTGCCGCCTCCACGTAACCGCCGCATCCTCCTCACGCTGCCGCCTCCGCGCACCGCCGCATCCTCCTCACGCTGCCGCCTCCGCGCACCGCCGCATCCTCCTCACGCTGCCGCCTCCGCGCACCGCCGCATCCTCCTCACGCTGCCGCCTCCGCGCACCGCCGCATCCTCCTCACGCTGCCGCCTCTGCGCACCGCCGCATCCTCCTCACGCTGCCGCCTCCGCGCACCGCCGCATCCTCCTCACGCTGCTGCCTCCGCGCACCGCCGCATCCTCCTCATCCTGCCGCCTCCGCGCACCGCCGCCGCCTCGCGCACGGTACCAGTCACCAGGGGCAAAACCCGGGACATTTCCGGGACGGACTGTCAACCGGGACAGCACAGAAAAAAACGGGACTGTGCCGGCAAAACCGGGACAAATGGTCACTCTATAAATACACCTTATACTCCACATGCAGCACGTAACCGTGAATGCATTATATACTCTATATACGCCATGTACCCCAATTACGACACCTTATAACCCTGCATGCAGCAAATGTACACCTTATAATCCACATACCGCACTTAACCCTGACTGCGGTATATACACTATACCCGCCATGTAACCCAATTACAGCACATTACAACACTGAATGCAGCATAAATACACCTTATACTCCACATGCAGCACGTAACCGTGAATGCAGTATATACACTATATACGCCATGTAACCCAGTTACAGTACATTGTAACGGCGAATGCAGCACCTATACACACCCTAGCGTACAACAGAACGTAACTACGAGTGCAGTATACACACTATATACACCATGTCACCCCATTACAGCCCATTGTAACTTCGGATGCGGTATATATACACCCCCTATAATCCAAATACAATATACGCCATGTAACCCAATTACAGCCAATTGCCGCCTCCGCGCACCGCCGCATCCTCCTCACGCTGCCGCCTCCGCGCACCGCCGCATCCTCCTCACGCTGCCGCCTCCGCGCACCGCCGCATCCTCCTCACGCTGCCGCCTCCGCGCACCGCCGCATCCTCCTCACGCTGCCGCCTCCGCGCACCGCCGCATCCTCCTCACGCTGCCGCCTCCGCGCACCGCCGCATCCTCCTCACGCTGCCGCCTCCGCGCACCGCCGCATCCTCCTCACGCTGCCGCCTCCGCGCACCGCCGCATCCTCCTCACGCTGCCGCCTCCACGCACCGCCGCATCCTCCTCACGCTGCCGCCTCCGCGCACCGCCGCATCCTCCTCACGCTGCCGTCTCCGCGCACCGCCGCATCCTCCTCACGCTGCCGCCTCCGCGCACCGCCGCATACTCCTCACGCTGCCGCCTCCGCGCAACGCCGCATCCTCCTCACGCTGCCGCCTCCGCGCACCGCCGCATCCTCCTCACGCTGCCGCCTCCGCGCACCGCCGCATCCTCCTCACGCTGCCGCCTCCGCGCACCGCCGCATCCTCCTCACGCTGCCGCCTCTGCGCACCGCCGCATCCTCCTCACGCTGCCGCCTCCGCGCACCGCCGCATCCTCCTCACGCTGCCGCCTCCGCGCACCGCCGCATCCTCCTCATGCTGCCGCCTCCGCACACCGCCGCCGCCTCGCGCACGGTACCAGTCACCAGGGGCAAAACCCGGGACATTTCCGGGACGGACTGTCAACCGGGACAGCACAGAAAAAAACCGGACTGTGCCGGCAAAACCGGGACAAATGGTCACTCTATAAATACACCTTATACTCCACATGCAGCACGTAACCGTGAATGCAGTATATACTCTATATACGCCATGTACCCCAATTACGACACCTTATAACCCTGCATGCAGCAAATGTACACCTTATAATCCACATACCGCACTTAACCCTGACTGCGGTATATACACTATACCCGCCATGTAACCCAATTACAGCACATTACAACACTGAATGCAGCATAAATACACCTTATACTCCACATGCAGCACGTAACCGTGAATGCAGTATATACACTATATACGCTATGTAACCCAGTTACAGTACATTGTAACGGCGAATGCAGCACCTATACACACCCTATCGTACAACAGAACGTAACTACGAGTGCAGTATACACACTATATACACCATGTCACCCCATTACAGCCCATTGTAACTTCGGATGCGGTATATATACACCCCCTATAATCCAAATACAATATACGCCATGTAACCCAATTACAGCCAATTGTACCTCGAATGCAGCTCGTATGCCTTATACCCCGAATACAACGCATTATAACCATACCCCGAATACAACGCATTATAACCACACTGAGGTGTATACACTTTATTCCCCACATACAGCCCGCTATCACTACGAATGCGGTACGCAGCGATACCCACGGCCATTCTAGCATTGATCATAACTTTATCCAATGTTGAAAGAAATCAATTACAGCACATTATACCACTGCCATGTAACCCCACTGAGTGTCCCGTGCTCCAACCCCGGGGGGGGGGGGGTTGGGGGATACCCACGGCCATTCTGTTGGGGGAACCGTCGTGGCAAAAAAACGTGGGGGGTTGTTGTGCCTCTCCTCGTCCTCCCTCTGGCCCCCCCCCCTCCCCAGCCGCAGAGGCTGATGGAGGGCGAGCCACGTGGCAAGGGAATCCCCCCTGGCTATTCCCTGGTACCGGCAAGGGGATCCCCCCGTTCCCCGGAGGCCCCCCCTCCCCGCCCGCCAGCTACCAAGGCTGATGGAGGGAGAGCCACGCGGTAAGGGGGATCCCCACTAGCTATCCCTTGGTCTGGCAGGCGGATCCCCCCCTTCGCCGGAGGCCCCCCCCCTCCCCGCCCGCCGAGCAGGCCAGCCACGGAGGCTGAGGGAGGGAGAGCCACGCGGTAGGGGGATCCCCCGTGGCAGCACTCCCCGGCCGCCTCGCAACTATCCCCTGGACAGCCATAGCGGAGGCGGAGGGGGGGGATGCTGCGATCGGGCCCAAAGGGAGACTACAAACTCACCTGGAGGAGAGGACACTAAACTTCGCAGCAGACCGGGAGCAGAATGGAAGATTCAGCTCCCGGCTGCCTCTTTTGTACTGACCTAGGCCTGCCCCCCCCCCCCAGGGGGGGGCCGCGATGGCGGCCCAGAGATCCCAGGGAGGTGAGGGGGGAGGTGGCTTGCCCCCTGGTCATGGGCTTCCCTTGCCTAATTGGCTGGAGGGATTGCTTCTGCAGGGGGCCAAGCTTTATATATTATGTGTATAGACTCTACCGCGCTGGGAGTCCGTCCCCGGACCTGATAATCAGCCCTTCCCCGCTCACCATTTGTCCCGGCACTTAGCTGCTCCCAGCTCTTTGTCACGACCCTGCATTTCTCTGCAGACAACGCAGCTAAGTGAATTACTGTGCCTGCATGCAAAGAAATGCTAAAACACACATTACATTACTGGCTGCCTTTCTAAGGCCGTGTTCGGGGTGGCTGCTACGCGACGCGTGCGTGCGCACGTCCGTCGCAATTTTAGATTGTTTGGTGGGAGTGTTCAAACTGAAAACTCCACCGGCGGTAAAGTGCAGCGTTGACGCCGCTGTAACCAGAAATGATATTTGGGGCTGCAGTCGCATCACGTGAGCTGGTTCAGCGAACCAGCTCCGTGACACGTTCCCCCCGCCAAGCCCCCAAATGCCGCGACCCGACTCCTGCAGCCTGAACACAGATCGCCAGGCTGCAGGAGCACGCGGGGGAGGTGCGCGTGGACGCACGCTGCCGCAGCAGCCACGCTGAACTCAGCCTTACTGTATGGGGAAAAGGCTACACTCTAACATGGGGCATAAAGTGCTTTTCTACATATATATAGCCTGGCCTTCGGCATCTATTGCTAATTCTGGGCCTTTCCTCTGTCAGTCCTGTTAGAACAGGCAGTGGAAAGGTTAATTCCTTCAGTTAGCCTGTTTGCATTTCAGCTCTGAGTATAGTAGCAATATTCAGGGGCAGGCCTAAGCAACCTTTGAGCATGTTAATCCAAAGGGTGGATATGGGTTGGAACACCCCCTGATGTGTGTGAGCCAATCGGAATCCAGCTTTGAGTTGTAATGATTCAAAGCTAGAGACACTCCCGGAGCGGAGGGGGGGAGGAAAGGGGAGCGGAGGAGGGGGGGGGGAAAGGGGAGCGGAGGAGGGGGGGGGGGAAAGGGGAGCGGAGGAGGGGGGGGAAAGGGGAGCGTTGGAGGGGGGGGAAAGGGGAGCGGAGGGGGGGGAAAGGGGAGCGGAGGGGGGGGAAAGGGGAGCGGAGGGGGGGGGGAAAGGGGAGCGGGGGGGGGGGGAAAGGGGAGCGGAGGAGGGGGGGGAAAGGGGAGTGGAGGGGGGGGGGAAAGGGGAGCGGAGGGGGGGGGGAAAGGGGAGCAGAGGGGGGGGAAAGGGGAGCGGAGGGGGTGGTGGAAAGGGGAGCGGGGGGAGAAAGGGGAGCGGGGGGAGAAAGGGGAGCGGGAGGGGGGAGAAAGGGGAGCGGGAGGGGGGAGAAAGGGGAGCGGGAGGGGGGAGAAAGGGGAGGGGGGAGAAAGGGGAGCGGGAGGGGGGAGAAAGGGGAGGGGGGGGGAGAAAGGGGAGGGGGGGGGAGAAAGGGGAGGGGGGGGGAGAAAGGGGAGGGGGGGGGATCGACACACTGCTTGGACAGTTAAGGCAGGTGTCATTACGTCCCTCATAACGCACACACAAAAAACGTCTGCTACAGCCGTGTATAACGCGGGGGAACTCTTCCCTAACTCCTCCTGTTGTCACCCTTCAAATCCCGGCACCAAACTTGGGCGCAAAGACCTTGCAACAATTTGCCTCGCTACATCACCCCCTTGGCCTAATAAACATGCTATTACTATTAGTTCACAATAGCCCAAGGAAGGGGGGTTACATTTGTTGGGCGATCTGATTGAAAAACACAAAGCCCCCCCCCCGTTCCCCGTGACTCGCGGCTCGCCCCCCCCACCCGTTCCCCGTGACTCGCGGCTCGCCCCCCCACCCGTTCCCCGTGACTCGTGGCTCGCCCCCCCCCCCCTCAGTTCCCCGTGACTCGCGGCTCGCCCCCCCCCCCCCGTTCCCCGTGACTCGCGTCCCCCCCCGTTTCCCGTGACTCGCGGCTCCCCCCCCCCGTTCCCCATGACTCGCCCCCCCCCCCCCCCGTTCCCCGTGACTCGCGCTCCCCCCCGCCGGCGCCCACTTGTCCCCCGATGTGCCGTCCGGCTGAGTGAGGCGTGCAGCCGGCGGCAGGAAGCACCCTGTGTGGGCCTGTGTGGGCCTGTGTGGGCCTGAGGCGCGAGGCTGCGCGCCTGAAATGGGAGAGTTACTGGCGCCATAAGCTGAGGCGGGACGCGCAGTTACTTACCTGAGGGGGAGGTAGCGCCGGGGAGGTAAGGAAGCGGCTGGGGTAGGAGGGCCGTGCTTCCCCTCCGTCTGGAGCCGGTGCAGGGCGGCGCACGTGATGGGGGGGATGGACAGAGGGGGGGGTGGTGTGTGTGTGTGTGTGTGTGTGTGTGTGTGTGTCCTGTCTGTATATGTGTATGTGTCCTGTCTGTCTATCTGTGTCCTGTCTGTGTATCTCAGTGTGTGTGTGTGTATCTGTGTGTGTCTCAGTGTGTGTGTATCTCAGTGTGTGTGTGTGTGTGTGTGTGTGTATCTGTGTGTGTCTCAGTGTGTGTGTATCTCAGTGTGTGTGTGTGTATCTGTGTGTGTGTGTGTGTGTGTGTGTATCTGTATGTGTCTCAGTGTGTGTGTATCTTTGTGTGTGTCTCAGTGTCCTGCCTGTGTGTGTCTCCGTGTCCTGCCTGTGTGTGTCTCCGTGTGTGTGTGTATCTCTGTGTGAGTGTATGTGTGTGTCCGGCCAATGAGAGGTGTGCGGGGGCGGGCCAAGGGAGCCAATGGGATTGCCGCTAGGGACACAGGGGACACAGGGAGACACATACAGACACGGCCACAGAACACTTTCACAAATAGATAGATAGATAGATAGATAGATAGATAGATAGATAGATAGATAGATAGATATACACACACTATTAAGGTTATGGTGGGTAAAAAAGTGACAAAAACCCTCCACAGTAAAGCATAAAGCAACTGTAAATATTACTGTATGTTCATTTGCATGTCTTAGACAGGTCTGCAACCCTGTCTTTCCCCATTGTCACCCAGCATACAGCGCTTCCACTGCAGCAAGGGATTCTGGGAAATGACATGCAAATGAGCACTCAGTGCCACCTTTTGTCTCAAGCTCGTATTACACAAGCCAATCCTCAAGCCAATGCACACTGTTTTAAACACAGCTTTTAGACAGAGGCTGGGATGAGATGCAAAGCCATTAAACCCACTCACAGACATGTTTCAACCTTTTTTTTTTTAACTTTTTTATTCAACAACTTTTTTAAGTTTACAGACTTTTTGGGAAACCAAAAAAACACACCATAGTGACAACAGTCACCCAACATTAGAAAGACACCAAAACATAATATATTTACATTTTCTTCCTTCATCCTTCAGATATATACAAACACAAAGATAAACTTTTCAGAAGGATAAAAAAAAACATAACTTTACGAAAAAACCCTATAACCAAAACATCATACAAAGATAAGAACCATATACTTCAAGATTCTTTCATTTAAAAACAAAAACCCTTTCTCTATTCTCATGTGATGCGATCATCTGTTTTAATTCTTTCTCCATACGTTCCAAACCTCTCTTACTTTCCTCTAACTGGAATCCAGACATCACACTTTTTTCATACCCGTCCCTTGCCTCTTTCACATCCCAATATCTCCGCCCAAATCCCCTCGCAAGTTGATTGTGCAAAACCTCTTCCTTTGTAAGCCCTACTTCATCCTTTCCCTGGGTGCTCCTCCCCTTACTATCTCCCGCAGAATTTGCCTCTTTTGCCTGTACAATCCCTTTTTTGCCTGCCTTTTCTTCACTTTCGTTCCCACTTACTCCACTTACACTTCTCTGTATTTTAGTTCCCTCCACGCTTATCTGACTTTTTTGTGAGGACGAGCTGTTGCTCTCGCTACTCTCTTTCTCCCTCACCTCTCCCCTAGCCTCTTTTATTTTAACCCACTGTACATGCTCCTTTTTTAATTCTTCATATTGCTCTTTTGTCAGATGTTTTCTTTGGTACATCATTTTTTCCAATCTTTCTATTATCTGTTCATCACTACTACCCCCATGCTGCTTCCGGAAAATACCCACCCAAAACAGAACATCTCCCACTGCGTTCTCAAATTGTTCCATTTTCTCTTTTAGGGTTACCTTCCCTGATATTTTTTTAACTTTACTCTCTACACCCTTCTCTCTAGGCTCCACTTTACTCTGGCAATCCTTATGATCCTTTGTTTCTATCCCTTGCGAAGACTCGTTTTTGCTTCCACTAACAACAAACCCTTTACACTTACTCTTTCCCTCTTTACCTTTTCCACTCGCACCACCAGGGCCTGCCTTCTCCTCAGTTTCTTGCGCTTCCCTATCTAACTTCTTATTTTCCTCTTTTCCTTTACTCACGGTCTGTTCCTCTTCCCTACTAACGTCAATACTGGACAAATCCAGCGCACAAAACTTTGACTTCGTCACCTTATCTTGCCGTAGCTCACTCTTCCCCTCCCCATCAACTGTACAAACATCATTGTCACTTTGTAAACTTAGTTTTTGCACCCCTTTCTTGGGTCCGGTCGTGTCCATTATTTCCACTTCCACCTCCCCCTCTATTGGGCCACTCTCTACCATTTCTTCCCTTCTTAAATCCTCCTCTTAAATCCATCCTCCTGCTGTTATAGCCGGATCAAGCCCTCCCTCTTGGGAACTCTCCATCTCACAAATTCCCAGACCCTCCACTGTCTCTTCCTCTTCTTCTAGCACACTGTCCCCTTTAGCTGTCTGGGCATATGTCCTTTTAGTGCACTGCCGTGCCAAGTGTCCTTCCTCTCCGCATAGATGGCATCTCTTAGGGACTCCACAGTTGGCTGCAGTATGTCCCTCTTCCCCGCAATTACGGCACACAATTCCCGTTTTCCTGCAACCCTCCTTTGTATGTCCATAAGTGTGGCAATGCCTGCAATATAGAGGCTGTCCCGAGTAAAACAAAAATCCTCTGTCTCCTCTGATATTGAACATGGCCGGTGGGTGTGTCACTCCTTCCGCACATGATGGATCCCGTCTCAACCGTACCCAGAAACGTCTCTTCCCGTTGAACATGCCATATGGGTTTTTAAGTTCTTCACCTCCTCTGATCATTTCACAATACTGTTTCAAAAAAGTCACAATCTCCTCTTTCCTTGCATACGGAGTGTACATGTGAAGTACAAGTGGTCTCTCCTCCAGCATAAAACTTGGAATTACCTTGATGCCATGTAAGATCGGATCACCAGACTTCTCCTTGCACTTTTCAAAAGTGCACCAAACATCCGCTACTTGATGACAGGTCAGGTCATAAATCCCCTGTGCAGGGAAATCCTGAAGGCAGAAGATCCTCTCAGTGTCCAGACCGATCAATTGCTTCAGCACCTTCTCCACTATCCACAGCAGGTTCACTCGACTTCTCTCGGTCTCCTCGATCAGGAACCGAATGGAATTGCGCATTCCAGCTTGCGATGTCATCTCTGCTCTCCCAAGCTCAGGTGCGGCACCCCAAAAGCTCAGCTTTTTTTTTTTTTTTTTTTAAAGTTTTATTCACATCACATATATTTACAAACAGAAAATGAGAACTTTTCCAAAAGATACTAAATCACATAATTACATTTCTTCAAAAACACATACTGTAAATACATTACTTTCTGTACAAAAAAGGTCAGAATTTATCTTGTCATTCCACAGCTTTTCCTTCTAAACACACAACAACAAAACCACTTTTCCACACCTTCAACTAACACCACCTACATTCGCATATTCTCCCTGTATATACTATTCTCATTACATTTTCTTTCTCTTTTTCCTCTTCATTTCTTTACATAATGTTATACCTCTATTTCTTTTCTAAACCTCCTTTCTTTATTTTTGCTTTCTTTTTCTGTTTTTTTCTGCTTTTCCTGCTTTTTAACATACACCCATTCCATTATTTCCTCCCCATTTACAATCCCCACAAACTCCAAAACTTTTTCCACCTCTTCCCCTGAACAAAACTCTTCTCTCCTCCTCTCCTCTTCTTTTGCTTTACAGGATGCTGCTTCTACCTCTGCTACATGTCTAATTATCCAATCGTCCTCACAGTCTTCCTCCACTAACTTTTCCCTTTCCACAGAAAGACCCTTCTTACTTCCCCTCTCAATCTCTACCTCCTCCTCTACTCTTGGCTGACATTCTTCATTCTCTTTATAATCACACAGAAAGTCACAAAATAACCTCTCCTCTGTTGTAAGCTGATATACTTCCTTCTCTTCAGACTCACACAATATTTCACTCACAAACTCCAAAACTTTTCCCGCCTCTCCTTCTTTTCCCTTTCCATCCTCACTGACATAACCTCTGAGCTGACCTTTCTCACTATTCTGCACCTGTACATTAGTCTTTTCCGGACTCTGTCTCATCATTTGTCTAGCACGATTACCCACAATTGATGACATCGTACTTGTCCTTTTTGTGCACCAAATCTCACTCTTCTTTAAACACTTTCTCGCCAAATGTCCAGACTCATAGCAAAAGTCACATTTCTTTTGTACTCTGCATTTTGCAGCCACATGACCCTCTTTACCACAGTTGTGACACACCATTCCCACCTCCCCACATCTCTCTTCCAAATGTCCATATTGTTGACAGTTCTTACATCTCTTGGGTTGGCCCCAATATTCCAAAAAGCCTTTTTTCCCACCCACCTTGAAAACAGCAGGGGGGTGCATCACTCCCCCTGCACATGCTGGGTCCGGTCTTAGACGTACGTGAAATTCCCGCTTGCCATTAAATATCCCATAGCAATTCAAAAGTTCTTCACCATCTCTTACAGTTGCACAATAATGTCTCAAAAACAAGGCTATCTCCTCCTTCTTCACAAAAGGATCATACATGTGCACAATTATGCTTCTTTCCTCCAACAAAAAACTTGGGATAACACTGATCCCCTTCATCCTCTGGTCACTCGCGTTTTTCTTGCATCTCTCATATGCACTCAAGCAGTCCTCCTCCTTGCGGAAGGTCACATCAAAGATTCCCTCTTCCTGGAAGTCCTGCAGACAGTAGACTTGTGCAATCTTCATCTCCACCAGGTCAATCAAGATCTCCTCCACGATATACTGGAGTCTCACCTGGGCTCTCTCCGCCTCAACCACCAGGAATCTGATGGTCTGCTTTCGGTTCTCCATCGCCGCCGTCTTTGTCCTCGTCATCCTGAGCTTCGGTGCGACGCCCTAATAGCAGCAGGGGGGTTAAGCCTATTATGGCGATCCCCCCAGGCAAAGGCGTCGGCCCGTCACTCTCTCTCTCTCCTGCTCACGTGTTGTCCGCTCCTGACCGCCCCGTGCTCAAGCTGTCATGCTCCGTCTGTCCAACCGTCAAGGATCTGGTGCGGCACCCCAAAAGCAGCGAGGGGGTTTAGTCCATCAGGACGATCCCCCAAGGCCAAGGCGCCGGCCCTTCACCATCTCTCTCTCTCTCTCTCCTTGTCCGCTCTTGATCACCTCCCGCTGCCTGAGATGGCGTACCCCCCTAATAGCAGCATGAGTCTTAAGTCCCTTCCGGAACGATGACTCAAGGCCAAGGGGGCACAGTCTCAGCTACACCGCTGTTTCGACCTTGATGGGTCTCATCAGTGTGGGGTTGGTCTTAATGGCAAAGCAGGTTTGAGACTAGACTAGGTAATCACCACTACTATTAAGGTTATGGTGGGTAAAAAAGTGACAAAAACCCTCCACAGTAAAGCATAAAGCAACTGTAAATATTACTGTATGTTCATTTGCATGTAAAGGTAATCCCAAATTTTATGCTGGAGGAGAGACCACTTGTACTTCACATGTACACTCGGTATGCAAGGAAAGAGGAGATTGTGACTTTTTTGAAACGGTATTGTGAAATGATTAGAGGAGGTGAAGAACTAAAAAATCTGTATGGCATGTTCAACGGGAAGAGACGTTTCTGGGTACGGTTCAGACGGGATCCATCATGTGCGGGAGGAGTGACACACCCACCGGCCATGTTCAATATTAGAGGAGACAGAGGATTTTTGTTTTACTCGGGACAGCCTCTATATTGCAGGCATTGCCACACTTATGGACATACAAAGGAGGGTTGCACCAGAACGGGAATTGTGTGCCGTAATTGTGGGGAAGAGGGACATACTGCAGCCAACTGTGGAGTCCCTAAGAGATGCCATCTATGCGGAGAGGAAGGACACTTGGCACGGCAGTGCACTAAAAGGACATATGCCCAGGCAGCTAAAGGGGACAGTGTGCTAGACGAAAAGGAAGAGACAGTGGAGGGTCTGGGAATTTGTGAGATGGAGTTCCCAAGAGGGAGGGCGTGATCCTGCTATAACAGCAATGTATGAGGAGGATTTAAGAAGAGAAGAAATGCTAGCAAGTGGCCCAATAGAGGGTTTGGCGGGTTCTATAAGTGATATCGTGGAGAAAAAAGAGGAAGATCTCTTCCTGGACTCCTTGGCCCAGAAACTGGAGGTGGGGGGAGGGGAGGAGACGGGAGCAGTGCATCAGAAAGATGCGGGGGAGGGGGAAATACGGTCATTGAGTGTGGTGGAACCTAGCTGGGCGGAAAGTATGGAGTTTCAAGATGCACAGAGGGGGAGGGAAGGTCCCCAAGATGTCTTGGAGGAGGAAATGGAAATAGGAGGGAAAAAAGCTGAAAAGCGTAAAAATCTGCAAGGGATAGAAACAAAAGAAGATAAGGATAGCCAGAGTAAAGGGGAGCCTAGAGAGGAAGGTGTAGAGGGTAAAGTTGTAAAAGTATCAGGGAAAGTAACCCTAAAAGTGAAGATGGAACATTTTGAAGACGCAGTGGGAGATGTTCTATTTTGGGTTGGTATTTTTCGGAAGCAGCATGGGGGGAGTAGTGAGGAACAGATAATAGAAAGATTAGAAAAACTGATGTACCAAAGAAAACAGCTGACAAAAGAGCAGTATGAAGAATTAAAAAAGGAGCATGTACAGTGGGTTAAAATAAAAGAGGCTAGGGGAGAGGTGAGAGAGAAGGAGAGAAGTGAGGGCAATAGCTCGTCCTCACAAAGCCAGATAAGCGTGGAGGGAACTAAAATACAGAGAAGTGTAAGTGGAGTAAGTGGGAATGAAAGTGATGGAAAGGCAGGCCAACAGAGTGGGGGTGAAGGGGGAGAGATTAGGGAAAGTAAAGGGGGAAAAGGAGAAAAGGCAGGCCTTAGTGGAAGAACAAAAGTAAGTTATGAAAGCGAGAGAGAAAGGAAGGCGAGGGAGTGGCATGTAAAAGAGGTGATAAATAATATAAATAAAGAGGCAGGTGACTTAGGGTTAAATGTTTCAAAAACGGGATGGCTGAAAGTACAGTTCCCAAAAGCAGAGGTGTCTAAAGAGGAAGTAAGAAAATTAGGAATACAATGTAGTACGTATCATATCCGTGAGGCGTTAGAGAAATTGCTGGGACACGTGAAGTAATTAGATGCAATGTTAAATGTCCTGTGGAAAGTACGAAAAGTCGTGTGTAGAAATGGGAAGTAACCATATTTTTTTGTATTGAGTGTGTTTGGTAGTAGATGCACAGATGATGCCTTGGAATGTGTTGTTTTGTTTGGCTTTTTAGAATGGTTTTGTGCCTTTGGGTTGGTTTTTGTCTTGGCAATATAAGGATTGTATAGTGATGTTTTCGGTTTATTATTTTCTGTAAAATGATACTAAATGGTTGTTAATATGTGAACCGTAAAAAAAAAAAAATGTCTGTGAGTGGGTTTAATGGCTTTGCATCTCATCCCAGCCTCTGTCTAAAAGCTGTGTTTAAAACAGCATGCATTGGCTTGAGGATTGGCTTGTGTAATACGAGCTTGAGACAAAAGGTGGCACTGAGTGCTCATTTGCATGTCATTTCCCAGAATCCCTTGCTGCAGTGGAAGCGCTGTATGCTGGGTGATAATGGGGAAAGACAGGGTTGCAGACCTGTCTAAGACATGCAAATGAACATACAGTAATATTTACGGTTGCTATATATATATACATATATATGTACCCCTCAGTTTTATACAGTCATGGTGTTCATCATGTGTGGGACGCAGAGCCCAGAACCTAATGTCATGTTAGCATCAGAGAGTCACAGTAATAACTCAGCACTCACCCATGTAACACCTTCTCTGGTAGCTCTCTGTCTGTGTCTCTATCTACCTTTCTGTCTCCTGCATGACCAGGGAGGCTGCGAGGGACCCCCTCCCCCTCCCACTTGGAACCGGTACCCACATATAACAGACGAGTAATGACAGACTCAGTTTGGAGGTATAAAAGGCCGCGGCTTTGTTTATTAACAATCATAATACTGGAGTAAGCGCTAGTCCAAGCCAGAGTGGGGTCAGAGGGTCAGCCAGGCCTTGGCCTTCTGCCCCCGTACCCGGCCGACCCCTAAAGAGCCGGCCGTTGTCGCGAGTGGGTTCCCGGGTGTCACGTTAGCTTGACCCCGCCCAATCGCTCCTACCCCCGGGCGACGCCCGCCCCGAGCCCATCTGGCAAGGACAAGCACTTACCCCCGAACTGCCGCCGCGACAGTGGTAAAATGACCAACTGGAGCCTCCTGAAGGAACTTCAGTCCTTTGTTTCTCGGGAGATCTTCGGACACTGCCCTGTAAAATATGATGGTACATGTTACAGCTTACAGGTAGTGCAGACAGCTTATCACCAAGGGAATTGTAAATACTCCACGGAGTGGCCGGGGGCAAGCGTCTGCCCCCGACTGTCTTGCTAATGGGGTGGGTGGGTTGGATACTTCGCAGCAGACCGGGAGCAGAATGGAAGATTCAGCTCCCGGCTGTCTCTTTTGTACTGCCCTAGGCCTGCCCCCCCCCCCCCCCCCAGGGGGGGCCGCGACGGCGGCCCAGAGATCCCAGCGAGGTGAGGGGGGAGGGGGGCTTGCCCCCTGGTCATGGGCTTCCCTCGCCTAATTGGCTGGAGGGATTGCTTGACCAGGGAGGCTGCGAGGGACCCCCTCCCACTTGGAAACGGTACCCACATATAACAGACAAGTAATGACAGACTCAGTTTGGAGGTATAAAAGGCTGCGGCTTTGTTTATTAACAATCATAATACTGGAGTAAGCGCTAGTCCAAGCCAGAGTGGGGTCAGAGGGTCAGCCAGGCCTTGGCCTGCCACCCCCGTACCCGGCCGACCCCTAAAGAGCCGGCCGTTGTCGCGAGTGGGTTCCCGGGTGTCACGTTAGCTTGACCCCGCCCAATCGCTCCTACCCCCGGGCGACGCCCGCCCCGAGCCCATCTGGCAAGGACAAGCACTTACCCCCGAACTGCCGCCACTCACGGCTCTATTTAAACCTCCTTAAATTAGACCGTGCCGCCAACCCCGCAAGGACCCTCTCCAGCCCCTCCTGCAATTCGTTATTGAACAAGTCCGCCCCTATCTCGGATAAGTGTGTGCCGTCGGCCGGGAACAGGCCAGTTGACTTGTTGTCGAACTCGGGATGGATGATCTGCCATCCCCCACACTGCGTCACAAACTTCCCCACCATCTTGTTCAGTTTGACCCGCGCTCAGTCGATGGCGCCCGGTGCCCTTGCGCCCCTCCACACTCTCCTGCACAATATGTCCGACCAAACGATCTGTACTTCTGGCCAACGGGCGAGCATGAGGGCTAGGTCGTGTTTTATTGAATTAACCAGCTCGAAGTAGCGTCGAGCGGCCAGGTCGTTGCCCCCGACGTGGAGGAGCAAGATCTGCGGCGCCCTCCTATCCCTGCCCATCACCATTAGCCGCGGGAGCAACTGAGCCCACCGCAGCCCCCTACCTACCCCCCATACCACATTTGCCTCCTCCGTTCGCAACCCGAGGTTAGCCCCGCATGGGCGTTTGACGGCCCGCTTCTCTGCCCAGTGTATAAGCGAGTCTCCGATTATCCAAGTGGGTGCGGCGTCTGTGAAGGCATAAAGAGGATGAGGGGGTTTATCCAAGCACGCTAAATCCCAGATAATGCGGGCCTGATATAGGACCGGTATCTGTTAGACTTCCATCGCCCTATCTTTTGTACAAAAAATGTAATGACCCGGCGCATCAGGCTACAACAATACCCCAGTCCAATGATTAGTCCATATAGATATGGAAAGTTCTTTTCAATATTCCAGCTGATGGAGCGATGGTGATCCAATTGCTGGCTGCTGGTTCCGAACTCCTCCTAGTATGTAATGGACAAAAAGGAAAAGACCATTGCGCAGCCACAAGAATCCATAAATAACTCCACAACAGATTAAAGTAATGAACTTACAGACTTGCTGTGTTATTGTTCCTTTGAGACAATCTGTGCTTTTAACCTCTTCTCTTCCAGATATCACGAATCCCACGTGTTGTATGTCTATCCTCCAGGTTTTCTGTCTGTTCACAGCATTACCACTTGGTCATAGTTCCCATGTGTTCCCAGAAAGGAAATAACATGGAAGATGATGGTGCAGATTGATAAAAATTTATTACAATAAAAATAAAAAACAGCCAAGGGCTTACTCACATAAACCAGGCTGTGTAAAAACAGCTGACAACGTGCTGTCCGCAGCTTGATACAATCAGGTAGGCAGGCTTCTGGGAGGATGGCGCTATTGTTGTTTGCAAACCCTGAAGTGGCGTCTAACTCTCAGTAGTTACTCTGCGAGATTCGCCCCCTCTATTTGCTATAGCTTCCTCTATCTCAGCTTGAGGTGGCCAGCACTGCAGAATGTGCTCTGCTCACCTCTCTGGGTAACTGCCGTCAGCCCGCGCTACGCCTCGTGATGTCACACTCTGATGTCACACTCTGGCGTCTCTCCTGATCGCTATGCTCCTGCTTCTGAAGACCGTGTCAGTTCTAGCTCCTCCCTCTCCATACGCGTTTCGTGACGCAATGTGGTCACTTCATCAGTGGATGAGGGGGGATAAGTATATACACCATATAATCCAAACCCGTCATGTAACCGCGCATGTGGTCTATAAACATTATATTCAGAACCCAGCACGTAACCATGATCGCAGTGTATACCATATAATCCAAATACAGCACGCCGCCACCACCACTGCGGTACCGTATACACCCCTGTAACCCAAATACCGCACATTATAACCCTGACTGTAGCATATATACCCGTTATAATCCAATACGGCGCGTAACCTTGAATGCAGTATATCCACTATACCCGCCATGTAACCCACTTAAAGCACATTATAACACTGAATGCAGCATATATACACCTTATACTCCACATGCCGCACGTAACCGTGAATGCAGTATATACTCTATAAACGACTTTATAACCCTGAATGAAGCATATATACACTTTATAATCCACATACAGCACTTACCCTGAATGCGGTATATACACTATGTACGCCATGTAACCCAATTACAGCACATTACAACACTGAATGCAGCATAAATACATAGGGTGACCAGATTTCGAAAATGAAAAACCGGGACACCTTAAAAAATAATTTATTAAACAAATTACATCACGTGACACCCCCCGTTGCCATGACAATGAGACACTTTGATGCCCCTGCAGTGTTAGTGTGTATAGAGGTGGGGGCTTTGCTTGGGCCCTTCAACTCTTACAGCCAGGGCATTATTGGCCAGGAATGCCCAGTTCGGAGGGGATTACTACTTCAAAATGTACTTGATTCGTAACAACATCAAAAAACTCTAATACCAATAACTAACAACCACAGACAATGGTAATCTAAACCATCAAATAAAATGTCTACGGCCCTTGTTCAAGCATGTTTGCGGTACTTACCAGATAAATCAGTGCCTGCAATCCACGACTGTATCCGCCTCTCCGAGCGTCTGAAAGCAATCCAGAGTTCCTGGTGTGTGGCTGAAGAGGTGAGGGACTCCCTCCTCTCAAACGGAAAAGAAGAGCAAAAAATAGAGTTGGAACATACCTATCATACAGGGATGAGAGAGAGAGACAGAGAATGAGAGAGAGACAGAGAATGAGAGAGAGACAGAGAATGAGAGAGAGACAGACAATGAGAGAGACACAGAGAATGAGAGAGACACAGAGAATGAGAGAGACACAGAGAATGAGAGAGAGACAGACACAGAGGGCCTCATGCAGAGAGCATAGAATTTTCAAATTGGCGAATTTCATAAAAAGTAGCTTTTTTGGAGAGTTTTATTCTCCATATGCAGAAAAGTGCGAATTCTGCTATGTTTAACATGGATGCGTGTGGCGAGTTTGAATGGGAAAGATGCGCGCTTCAGAAATGTGTAAAAAAAAAATCGCGGCTTTTTTCCCCCCTTTGCTATAGGCGGCGAGCGCCATTTTATTGCCAACTTTTCCTGGCGCGGCAAAAATGAGAAAATCGCGCCATTTCCCTGGCGCGAACAGCCGCTACATGCCGTTCGTACCTCTCTGCATTCGGAGAGTTTTAAAAATGGCGAGACGGAGGTTCTCGCCAGCCGCGAGGCGAGTTTTAGCAATAGAAAAAACAAAATGGCGCGTTTTTCGTAACTCGCCATTTTCTGCCGGTTTCTGCGCGAAATTGTACAAAAAATGGCGAATTTTGAAATAACGATGCTCTCTGCATGAGGCCCAGAGAGAGAGAGACAAAAGTAATGTACTGTATAACCATTATACCGTACCCCCTAGTATTCGTGTAATCATTGTCCCACACCCCCTATTACTCATGCTTTGGCAATACTGAAATGTTTTTTTGACATGCCAATCAAGCTGATTTGATTTGAGAGACACAGAGACACACACAGAGACACAGAGAGAGACAGAGATACAGAGACACACACAGAGACACACAGAGAGAAACAGAGACACACAGAGACACAGAGACACAGAGAGAGACAGAGACACAGAGACACACACAGAGACACAGAGACACACAGAGAGAGACAGAGACACACAGAGAGAGACAGAGACACACAGAGAGAGACAGAGACACAGAGAGAGAGAGAGAGACACAGAGAGACACACAGAGAGAGACAGAGAGACAGACAGAGAGAGACAGAGACACACAGAGAGAGACAGAGACACACAGAGAGAGAGACAGAGACACAGAGAGACACAGAGAGAGAGAGAGACACGGGCCTATTTAGTAAGCGTCGATAAGGCTGCGTCTATAGTATTTCAGACGGAGGGAAGGCGCACACGCTGCAATACACTTGCTGAAGTCTGAGCTTTTTTATGGCTTTGCAGGGTATGCTTCGGCGCGATTTGGGGGTGTGGCAATGAATATTTGGAGGCGTGGCAATAACGTTCCGGCGCGGACGTCACTTCCCTACCTCACATCCCGATCCACCGGCATTTTTTCAGATGCAGCATCTGAAGCACTGTGCAGGCAAGAAGAAAAATGCACACAATGCGCACCAGAGATTAAAATATAGTAAATTATTTATTAATAAAACAAGAAATAACCGTGGGGGATCCAACCCCACCTCAGTACATATGCGTCACAGATCCGGGTTCGGTTACAGAGTGACCTGACGTGTCACGACAGGTCACTCTGCGCGTATTCTGACAGGCTAAGACGGCGTTTGCAGGTAGGAATTTATATATACACTATATCTTCATCTCCTTCATAGTAATGACATTAAAAACACATTTATTCACAGAATTAAGTAGTCACTGTGTGGGATTAGTTTAAGATTTATTTATTAGATAATTTATCACTATGTAACACACTTTAAATCACAAATAAATAGGTATCACATTATTGCAATGTATTCAGTTGTAAGATATTAATGTTATTTGTAACACACAGTAGATTAGAAACATCACAATAATTAAGTATTAAATGTAATATTTATTGATCCCTGTAGCACTATTACAATTTGTTGGCATGGTAATCTATAACAGGGGAGCGCAAACTTCTGAAGCTGCGTCCCCCTGCCTGGCCTCCCCCGGTCTTGCGCCCCCTCTCCTACCTGCCAGCACACTCCGGGGTCGAGTGACGTCACATGACCCCGCGGTGTCATTTGATGCCGCGTTGCCATGGAGACGTGTCTGAATCCCGGTCAGTGTTACTGTTGCAGAGGCCTCACGTGATCCCCGGCATTTCATTTAAATGCCTTGGGGAGGAGCGCGGGACCTATGCACCCGCCCGCGCACCCCCAGACAAATCTCCCGCCCCCCAGTTCACGCACCGCTAACCTATAACATTATGTGTGTGTATATGTGTGTGTAAATATATATATACACATATACACACACATATATATATGTATATATATATATATATATATATATATACATATATATATCTTCTTCTCTCCGAAGAAGACCGTTTTATATGTATGTATGTATGTGTGTGTGTGTAAATAGATGTATGTGTGTGTGTATATATATATATATATATATATATATTATATATATATATATATATATATATATATATATATATACATACATACGTATGTGTGTATATATATATATATATGTGTGTGTGTGTGTGTGTCATACAAGAATCTATTACTGTATTATCTAAAATCAGTAATACATGTGATCTATTATGCCATTACCAATTGGACTGTAGGACTATAAAACCATTACGAGTGAGTTGTAGCATTATCCCCTGATGAAATCGGCCGTGTGCTGAAGAAACGCGTAGGTACTTTCTTCTCGTTATTGCCACACTATCCGTCTTGACGCCGGGAAGGGAAGTTGGTACGCAACCAAGACGAGACACCGGAATTACAGAGTGGAATCACAACTGCATACTACAGATTGCCGGAGGACCACACTGCGAGGGGCGCAGCCTATCGAGTTTCCCGGTCATCGTCCAAAGTCTGGAGCTGCGGATTGACCACCGGATTACCACGGAGCCCGAGCCTGTCTCACACAATGCTTTTACCAAACGGGCGTTTGTGAGTTTGTTATTTTTATCTTGTCCAGGAAATGAAATTGTTAAACCAAATTTACACATGGAGCGGGCGCTTTCTCTTCTTTTTGTTTTGTTTAGATATCTATCGAGGAGGTGGTTGTTTCCCCGAAGAGAGCTGCCAGGGCTCCAGAGGACGCCCGAATTGGATCCTTTTATGATTGAGTTATAACATAGCTATTAGAGCTAGGTTTCTGGACTTTTATTGTGTTTAGGCATAGTGTTTATTATTATTTTATTACAACTACTTTTTAGTAATTGCACTGTTATTAATTCTGGCCACTATTTCTCACTGCCATTATAATCTCTCTCTAGCGACAACCAGATTGCTATATCAGCTATATTATTTATTGGTTATACCAGGGGAGCACAAACTTTTGCAGCTCGCTCCCCTGCCTTCCCTCTGTTGGTGCTCGCGCCCCCCCCCCCTTACCTTGATGCGGCGTTACGTGACCTGCAGCGGCATTTGACGAGGGTGACGTCACATGACCCCGCGGCGTAATTTAACACCGCGTTGCCATGGACACGAGTGACGCCGGCAGAGTCAAGGTAAGTAATAGCATTGCAGAGGCCTCACGTGATCCCCCGGCATTTAATTTTAATGCCTCGAGGAAGTGCGCGGGGCCTCTGCAACCGCCCGCGCCACCCCCCCCCCCCCGAAAAATCTCCCCCTCCCCACTTTGCGCACCTCTGGGTTATACTATATATATATATATATATATATATATATATATATATATATATATATATATATATATATATATATACACACACACACATATACACACACACACACACACGTGTATGTGTGTATAAAACAGACTATATATATACATTTAGGGGCCTATGCAGAGAGCAGCGAATTTTAAAATTGGCGAATTTATTAAAAAGTAGCTTTTTTGGAGAGTTTTAATCTCCATATGCAGAAAAGTGCGAATTCTGCTATGTTTAACATGGATGCGTGTGGCGAGTTTAAATTGGCGAGATGCGCGCTTCAGAAATGTGTTAAAACAAATTCGCACCTTTTTTTTCCCCTTTGCAATGGCCGCGAGCGGCAGTTTTTTTTGGCGAGGCAAAACGGAGACAATCGCGCCTTTTTATTGGCGCGAACAGCCGCTAGATGCCGTTCGCGCCTCTCTGCATACGGATATTTTTTAAACTGGCGAGATTGAGGTTCTCGCCAGCCGCGAGGCGAGTTTTACAAATAGAAAAGAAAAATTGGCGCGTTTTTCGGAACTCGCCATTTTCTGCTGCTTTCTGCGCGATTTTCTCCAAAAAATGGCGAATTTCGAAATAGCGCTGCTCTCTGCATAGGCCCCATAGTATGATATATATATATACATACTATATGTGTATGTATATATATATATACATATATATATATATGTATATATATATATATGTATATATATATATATATATACGACTATTAAGGTTAAAGATAATGGTGAAAGACAGGGTTGCAGACCTGTCTAAGACATGCAAATGAATATACAGGAATATTTACAGTATATATATATATATATATATATATATATATATATATATATATATATATATATATATATATATATATGTTCAAATAACGGGGGGAAAAAGGGGGGGAAGGTGGGGAAAAAAACCCTGCATCTACTTTTGCAATATTAATGCCACCATAAACCAATAAATAACTTTACATCAGTAAGATGTAAGAACAGTAAGGCATTGAACTACACTGTGAGGGGAAAGTGAAGCACCCAACAGCAGCCTGCTTCTATCGGCGGTTCTCTCCACCACCCACTTTATTATGGAAAATGTGAGTTTCCTAATTACCTGTGCATAATACATTTGTATAGTTCATACTATTTGCACTATTTGTGGTTTTCTTTATTTTCATATCATCCACTTCACTGAGAGGATACAGACTCCAGTAACATAAAGGGCTCCAGTCAGAGAGAGAAGGATCTCTGACATGCAGTGATTTTATACGTTTTTTGTGAGTTCATTTCTTATGTTTTACATCTTTTAAAGCAGTGAATTACCATCTGCACTATATATATTTATATTTTTTCACATATCACGAGATCCAGCGCTCCTCCTCAACCCCAAGAAAAGAATACAGGAATATTTACAGTATATATATATATATATATATATATATATATATATATATATATATATATAAATATATATGTTCAAATAACGGGGGGAAAAAGGGGGGAAGGTGGGGAAAAAAACCTCGCATCTACTTTTGCAATATTAATGCCACCATAAGCCAATAAATAACTTTACATCAGTAAGAATTGGCGGTGCTCACGGGTTGTAAATAGTATGAGTGAAAAGAGAAATAAGTAAAACGTGTGGGAGCACTCAGGTATGCAGATTAACATATAGTATTTTATTTATTTGACACAGTGCAAAAAAGGATAAGTAAACAGTACATGATTAAAAACACTTAAAAAAGGCTAGGACCCCTGTCACGGGTACTACCCATAGACACAAGTGGGCAAAACTAGGGAATGACTCAAATTGTCAACCCTTAACATGAAAATGGATAGTGACTCAAGAAACACTTGGATCGGTCAGAATAAATCACAACGGGTTAATGGGTTCACAGGCACCTATACAAAGCTAAAGATAATACGTACTACACACCAATGAAGTGACTAGTCAAAATATAAATGACAATCTTAAACCATCATGAATCTGCTTGAGCATACAATTATGTAACCAATACCAACAGCACAAATAAATCACTTGAAGGAAAAAGGTGGCATGATGGGATGAAGTCACTAGATGTGTAGAGCAATGAAGTGTGTGAATAGCATGGACGCGTTTCGTCCAGAGACTTAGACTTGGAGTGGGGGTGCGTCGGAGTGGGGGTGCTAGGCAGGACCCCTGACAGATGTTCACGTAACTATGCTACCCAGCACTGGTGCAACTAATCTTTGGACTGTGACACTCTATTTTTTCATTATGGATACTGACAACACACACAAGGTTATCTAATAGGTGTTCATCAGGTAATTTTCCATACATGCTATTCACACACTTCATTGCTCTACACATCTAGTGACTTCATCCCATCATGCCACCTTTTTCCTTCAAGTGATTTATTTGTGCTGTTGGTATTGGTTACATAATTGTATGCTCAAGCAGATTCATGATGGTTTAAGATTGTCATTTATATTTTGACTAGTCACTTCATTGGTGTGTAGTACGTATTATCTTTAGCTTTGTATAGGTGCCTGTGAACCCATTAACCTGTTGTGATTTATTCTGACCGATCCAAGTGTTTCTTGAGTCACTATCCATTTTCATGTTAAGGGTTGACAATTTGAGTCATTCCCTAGTTTTGCCCACTTGTGTCTATGGGTAGTACCCGTGACAGGGGTCCTAGCCTTTTTTAAGTGTTTTTAATCATGTACTGTTTACTTATCCTTTTTTGCACTGTGTCAAATAAATAAAATACTATATGTTAATCTGCATACCTGAGTGCTCCCATACGGGTTACTTTTTTCTCTTTTCACTCATATATATATATATATATATATATATATATATATATATATATATATATATATATATATATATATATATTGCGCGCGCACACACACATATAACGTTTTATCCAACTTTTTCATTTATCATTTGTAGAGAAAATGAACATTGTCGCCAGAAGCGCTATTTTTTCAAAATGTAACATCTCTACTAGTGTAAAATGATACTTCATATAAAGCAGGTTATGGGACCCAGTATAAAATGACTATAATGTCTCTTATCACATCCCAGTATATGGATACTTTCTATTATCACAAGCTGCTAACATGTGACAGGGCTCAGTGTCTGAGCCCAGAATGTGACATACTGAACATTCTCATTCTAAATTTCAAAAAATATTGTGTTGATTTCTGACCTGACTGCCGTGGTTACAGCTCAACCACTCTGTTCTACTGCATGTCACCACTTTCTGCCACAACCAGCTGACGGTGGATCTGCAAGGAGTTCAACGCTCATTGGCATCACATCTGTGGCTTGGTTAACGTATCATTTCTCCAGCTTTTTATTGTATTGTTTTGAAGTAGATTATATTTATTTAGTTGAATAGATATTTATTTAGTTTAATAGATATTTATTTAGTTAAATAGATTATATTTGTAAGTTTAATAAGTTATATTTCTTAGTTTAATAGTTATATTTCTTAGTTTAATAAATTATATTTCTTAGTTTAATAAGATATATTTGTTAGTTTAATAAGTTATATTTCTTAGTTTAATAAATTATATTTCTTAGTTTAATAAGTTATATTTCTTAGTTTAATAAATTATATTTCTTAGTTTAATAAGTTATATTTCTTAGTTTAATAAGTTATATTTGTTAGTTAATAGATTATATTTGTTAGCACAGTAGATTATATTTACTAGTATTTAAGTCTCCCCCTCAGTGCCCCATTAGGACCCGTGGGCATATTTCACATCTTTTCGGAGTCGCTTATTTTTTAGACCCTCGGAGCCGAAACCTAAAGGGGTCAGCTAAGAAAGTCCGGATCAAGAGGAGCCGCACAGTTTAAAGACAGAATATTTCCAAGGGAGATGGAGACAATTTGGGTAAGATCTGATTAAATGACAACCTTTGGGGAAGGAAAGGGTGACGCGGGAGTGTAAGAGGGGGGTGAGAGAGCAAGGTGCTGTGTCAGATTGGGGCAGAGCAAGAGAACGCAAAAATGATGGGGATTTGCTGCACACTAAAAAAACCAATTAGTCATACTTTTACCGGTGCCCCTTAGTCTCAGGGAAGACCGGCATTTCGTCCAATGGATACAATATGATTGATGGAAAAGGGCACACGGATTTGAATAAAAAAAGATAATTTATTGTGCCACAGACTACAATGTTTCGGCTGCTGGCCTTTCTTTATTGGCTTTAGTGGGTTTAGCCACTTTACCTGAGAAAGGCCAGCAGGCTGAAATGTTGTTGTCTATGGCAATGCAAGAGAAAACAGGTTGGGGGGGTGGGTTCTCGCAAGGTCGCCGACCCATGGGTGAGTGTCCCCGGTGGCAACTAGTCCTGGACCCCGGGAAAGCTGTCTGTGGCCCATACAAGCTGAGTAACATGTAGAAAGGACACACGTATGTTCAGAATGAGTTAGCATGGTATTTTGAGAGGCATCATAGCAGGTCAGTGCAAGTCAGTGCAGAGCACTGCAAGGTCAGTCAATATGAGGAAGGGTCCGATGGAGGAGTTGGAGGGTCCCAGAATATCTCTTAAAGCAGGGGTGCGCAAATCGAGGGGTGCGACATTTTCTTGGGGAGGGGCTCGGCGCTTACAGTGGCCCCTCGCTCTTCCCCACAGCATTTAAATTAAATGCCGGAAATCGCGCGCAAGGCCTCTGTAAGTTCCCTTTCCTTGTCTCCGGCGGCTTCTGGAGACAGCAACGTGGCGTCACATGATGTGGCATTGCCATAGCAACGTGATATCACATGACGTCGTTACATCAGAACGTCGGAGACAAGGTGGGGAGGGTGGAGGGGGGAGCAGGGGAAAAAGGTTGCGCAACCCTGTCTTAAAGCATTGTCTTGCATACAGATCAGAGGCGAAGAATGGATATGGATATCCGATGTTAAGGAGGAAATAATACTGAGATCACTACCGCTAAGACCGATTCGATGGAAGAAGGTGAGTGATGAAATAGCCGTCACTGTGTAACTCTTCCAATTACCTGCAACTTCATGCAAAGAAATAGCAACGCTTGTTTTTAACGCATTAAGCGCCTAATGGGGAATTCAACTGCTGAGAGTTTAAGGGAGTTACTCACCAAACTCAGCGACGTTTCTGTGTCTCTGTGATAACTCCCCCAGGACATGCTTGAAAACCAGAGGTAACTCAATGTATTTTTGATAAATAGAAACATGACCTTCTGGGGAAGGGTATATAATGGGTACTGGGCCTGGTGAGGTGGGTATAACGGGTTCTGGGCCTGGTGAGGTGGGTATAACGGGTACTGGGCCTGGGGAGGGGCGTATAGCAGGGTACTGGGCCTTGGGAGGGTTGTATAACTGGGTACTGAGCCTGGGGAGGGTTGTATAACTGGGTACTGGGCTTGGGGAGGTGGGTATAACGGGTATTTGCCCTGTGGAGGGCGGTATAACGTGGTATTGGGGAGGGGGTATAAGTGGCACAGGAGCTCTTGCGATACAGAGTATCACTGTCCCTGGTTACAAACACTTCATGTCTCCTGCAGATCAGGACACGCACGAAGGTGGTGCCCTTTGTGCCACCAGACGACGAGGCGGGCTACGAGGCGGACGACGAGGCATACGATAAAGCGGGCGTCAAGTGGTGCGAAGAGGTGGGCTACAAGGCGGCCGATGAGGCAGACGACGAAGCGGATGTCAAGTCTGGCGACGTGGTGGACGATGGCCTAGGAGAATACGAGAGGTGTGGACGGATCTGCTGCTTCACCTTTTTTAGGCGGAGGAGAAGACCCCGGGAGCAGGTAGCAGAATACGAGAGGTGCGGACAGATCTGCTGCTTCACCTTTTTTAGGCGGAGCAGCAGACCCCGGGAGCAGGTAGCAGAGGAGCCAGGGCGTAGATCCAGGGGTATTCTAGGGGCCCTGAGAAGTTGGTTTGACCGCAGGAGAGGCAGATAAGATCAGGAAGGCTGCGGGAGGGGCAGGTACTAGAGGGAGATTGGGATATTGGGCGTGAGAGGGTGAGAGAGAACAAGGAGCAGGGCCGGAGCACGGGTTTCATGCGCCCCAGGCGAAACTTAAAATTTGTGCCCCAGTTGTATAAAAAATAATAAGATAAATAAAATAATAAAATAAACAGTGGCGTAGCTATCGGGGCTGCAGGGGGTGCGACCGCACCCCAGCGCGACGCAAAATAAAAATAAAAGGGCGCCAAAATACTGGATAAAAAAAAGAATAATAATTTTTAAAAAAAGATAAATAAATTAGAAATAATAAGAGGAAAAAATAATAATGATTATTAATGCGCCCCTAGGACCTTTGCGCGCTAGGCGACCGCCTAATGGCCGGCCGGCCCTGCGAGGTATGCGGGAGGAAAAGGGGTGAATGGGATAGATATGTAGGGGGATGGGGGAGCAGGTGAGTTATACACAGGGGCACAAGGGCCCCATCACCCGCATCTCTATATACTGAGTGTGCCCCTGTGTATAACAACGCTGATCTGTGCTGCTCCATCTGATCTCACTGCGCAGTGATCCAGGGACCATCCGATCGCCATTTAATGGGGTCAGGAAGGAATTTTTTTCCCCCATTGCACAGCAGGGGTTATGTTTCGCCTTCCTCTGGATCACAGCAACAAACAGCCCTTTGTGCATGAATTATCAGTGAGATCTTTATACACCCTGCATTGGTCTTCACTCCTTTGCTGCCGGAGGGGCCTGCAGTGCATTGCTCTGCGTGTTACTATATCGCTCTGCAATGTGCTGCAGGCCCCTCCCAGCAAAGAGATTAATTATTTCAATAAAATACTCTCTTTAATCCAACCTATGTGTAGTGTCTTTTCTATCCGTTGTATCTATTGCTAACAGCTCAGTGATTCTTCCCCAGGTCGCTGCACTAGTGTCACACTGCCAAGCCGGGTGTGAGGGAGATTTATAGGGTCACATATACACTTCTGCCAAAACACGAGTGCAAACAGGGAGCCCCTCTGATCTCATATCTTTTATTACACAAAACGGTATCTAAAAAGGTAAAAAGAACATACATGGGATTCTGCTACAAATATCTCTCTAATTACAAACCAATTAGCAAATCATTCAGATTAGAGTCGAGCGAAAAGAAAGGGTTAAGTATCTCATGTACAGTATATGCAGTGCAGGCTGTTCTGCGCATTACATGCAGGGGGCAAAGGTTAGGAGATATAAGTAATGCTGATCTCAGAGCTGACCGGCTGACCTGCTCTACCGGCTGACCGGCTGATCTGCTCTACTGGCTGACCGGCTGACCTGCTCTTCTGGCTGACCGGCTGACCGGCTCTACCGGCTGACCGGCTTCCCTTCTTCCAGCTAACTGACCTGAATTGTGGCCCCTGTATCTCCCAATTAAACGTTTTATTGGCATATTCTTGTTTGACTCGTTCTATACAGACATTTTCTATACATTCATTGTGGGATTTGATAACATCTGTAAGATCTCTCAGAACATCACATTCTGTACGTTTGTGCTGAATATTTTTCCATTCTCAATTTACTGAGGGGCCTTTGCAGAGAGCAGCGCTGGAAATAATTGGAATTGGTAATAAATTGTACCTGTAATGGCGTGATTTTATCTCCATATGCAGAAAGGTCAGAAAACTGCATTTAAAATCATGCTTGATTATGGAGAGTTTCAACCGGCGAGATGCGCGCTGGTGAAACATGTTTGAAAAAAAGAGCGTTTTTTTTTTTTTCTTTTCACTCTCGCCGGTGAGCTCCAGTTTCCTGCCAACTTTTGTTGGCGGAGCTAATTGTAGAATTTCTCTCCATTTTAATGGCGCGAACAGCCCCTAGATGGCGATCATACCTTTCTGCATACGGCCCTTTTCAAAACTGGCGAGATTTTGGTTCTCGCCAGCCGTGCGGCGAGTTCTACTAAAAAAAAATAAAAAATGGCGCTTTTTACTCAACTCGCCATTTCCAACCTTATTATAGCCATATAGCGCTAAAAAACGCCGAAATTTCCGTTCGCGCTGCTCTCTGCATAGGCCCCTTAATATTAGTTTTTGGCTTCAATTATTTATATCGAGCCCAAAATACCTTTATACAGAATGCTGTTCCCTTTATCCCACAAATGCTGCTTCATTAAAGCCCAGGGGTGGCACTTTGTGCATTCTCAAACTTTTAGGCAACATCCCTAATTTCCAAAAGTGGGATAAAATCTGTGCATATTTAAATGGTTAATTTTTCCATTGTGACAAAATATCAATTTTCTCACTCAGACTACAAAATCCCTCCCCAAATATATCCGTTTCACATAAAAGTGTGTGCGCTTCTCCTTCCGCCTAACTGGCACGTCGTCCTTACGGGCGCCACTCCGTGTAACTCCACGCTGCCCTCCAGTGGCAAAAGAAATAAGATACATTTACTACTGCACCGACACACTTTATTCGAGCAAATACCCAGTATGTACCTGGCAGATACCTGGAATGCGCCGCTCCTCACCTCTGACAAGCCCCGTTCCGTTTGCCTTCCCAGCCTGGGTTCATGCCTGGCTGACGGGCGGCTGATCTGTTAAATGATAATGATTAGGATTTAATAGGCTGCAATGCTTCGCGTGTCTACCAGATGGCATAAATTCATGAATTGTAATGCAGCATATATATATATACTGTGCAGTATTGCAGCCAGCGGGAATAAAATGCTTCAATCCCTGTCTGGAAAATAACCCAATGCACTCGGGCAGAAAACAGTCACAAACCTCAATACACCCGGGTATACCCGAATTCGTGGGACTAGCCGAGCTCGAATAAAGTGTGTCGCCAGTGTATACTCGTCTGGCAGCTGCTCCCGTATAAGGTGGGTAACTCTGTATTAGGGGTCTAGGTAGAGTATATTTTATACTTATGTCGGATAGATGAGGAATTTATATTCCTAACGGGTTATTGTGAGAGGCCTTAGATCTTATCCTATATGCACGCAGCCCTCGCCTCTCTGACCTTGAACACATACTTCAATCTGATTTTTTGAGACTTGAAACTGGATTTCCCAAAACAAACTGATTTTAAACACTGACAAGACTGTAACAATGGTATTTGGGACCAGAGCTAAATTGCTAAAGCTACCAATGACAGAGCTTCAGATAAAAACCAGCTCTAATACCATCCTAGCCCCTGTTACTGGTTTGAAATATCTGGGCATATAGTTCAACTCCCATTTAACATTTGGGTTGCACATTGATACCCTGACATCCAAATCCTATGCCAAACTAGGTGTACTTTACAGGAACAAATCCTCCCTAAGGCCCTCATGCAGTAATCGCCTACAGCGATTCAGTAAGCCCAGAGAAGCTGGCGATTAGAGCAAAAATAACCGGTTTTTTTTTTGCCGGAAAATAAATAAATAAATAAAATCTGCAGATGCGCGGTGATAAGCCACTTTTCGGCACTGATCGCCACTTTTTCAAACACGCTCAATTCTATAAGCCCTGATCAGCTTATTGCGGCTGATCGCCACTTTAAAATTGCTGTTTCTTCTCCAAATTGTCCAGCCACAAAAGTAGGCAAGAAGGTGGGGTGAAGCTGCGATGAAAATAAAATGCATGTATCCCGGAGCTGATATCCATTAATATCAGCATCAGAGACCCCCGGCATGAATCCCATGCATAAAAAATGCATTTACAGGCAACTTCATTACCGCCAAGGCAATGAAGGGGTTATACACCCGTGCCAGGCTTATTGTGGGTAGCGGGGGTGGGAGAAGGTGGTATTTGGCCCTGGCTGGGTGTTTAGGCCTTGCCAGGGGGTTGGGGGATGACTTAACCTCTTCTTTAACTTAGTGGTTAATACCGCTAAGGTAATGAAGGGGTTAACCCCTCCCACTACCCCCCCACCCGGTAGGCCTAAACACCCATCCTTGGGGCCAATACCCCGTTCACCCATCCCCGCTACCCACAATAAACACAAATACACATAACAGCCCCACTGGCCACCTCCTAGGTCCCTAATAAACCATTACAATATTCATAAAACCATTATTTTGTTTACACCCAGGATTATTACATGGGGTTAGGGCTATGTTATTCAGTGAGGGGTTGTATGTTTGTATTCGTAGGGACAGGCAAGGCCGGAGCCAGATGGGGTTCTCCTGCCTCTGTCCTCCCTGTCTCCTGACCCTTCCTGTAGCCGGACAAAGAAGAAGAAGCAGGCACACGGTCTTACTCAAAGGAGGTTTAATATGCCACAAAGTCCAACGTTTCGGCAGTCAAATACAGCCTTTCTCAAGGTGAAGGCTACCAAACACAAGAAAACAGTCACAATATATACCACCCCCCCTGATACTCACCCCTCCCGGCTCTGCCACATAACCAGGATGCTGACGCCCACCTGATGACGTCAGAGCTACCACATGGCGCCCCCTAGTGACGTCAGACGTCTAAATCCCTGGCAATACAGCATAGAGCTGTCTTGGAGGACTGCAGCCTCAGCCACACCTCTCCCCAGACTGAACACTCCCCCATGTGTGGCTGTGGCTGCAGTCCTCCAAGACAGCTCTATGCTGTATTGCCAGGGATTTAGACCTAGACGTCTGACGTCACTAGGGGGCGCCATATGGTAGCTCTGACGTCATCAGGTGGGCGTCAGCATCCTGGTTATGTGGCAGAGTGGGGTGGGGTTGCATCCCTTGTTTTTATGACTTTCTAATAAAGATAGATTTTTGCCAGACCTGCCTCTTCTCTGGATCATGGTGCGCTGCACTTTCTCTAGGGCAGGCCTGCACAACTCCAGTCCTCGAGGGCCGCACACAGGCCAGGTTTTTAGGATATCCCTACTTCAGCACAGCTGGCTCAATTAGTGGCTCAGTACGACTGCCTGAAACTTGGGGGGGTGGGTGGGAGACTGCCTGACACTTGGGTGGGTGACTGCCTGACACTTGGGTTGACTGCCTGACACGTGGGTGACTGACTGCCTGACACGTGGGTGGGTGACTGACTGACACGTGGGTGGGTGACTGACTGACATGTTAGACTGCCTGACACGTGGGTGGGTGGATGACTGACTGCCTGACATATGGGTGGGTGACTGACTGACACGTGGGTGACTGACTGACACGTGGGTGAGTGGGTGAGTGGGTTGGTGTCTGTATACATTCTGTCACTGATACACACAGACACTGGGAGGGGGCAGTCACACACACACTGGGGGGGGGCAGTCACACACAAACACAGAATGGGAGGGGGGCAGACACACACACACACAGAATGGGAGGGGGGCAGACACACACACACACAGAGAATGGGAGGGGGCAGACACACACACACACAGACTTGGAGGGGGCACTTACACACACTGGGAGAGGGGCATCACACAGTGGCAGGGGGCAGACAGACACACACACAGACACACAGACTGGGAGGGGGCAGTCACACATACACACAGACTGGGAGGGGGGCAGTCAAACATACACTGGGAGGGGGGCAGTCACACACACACAGACTGGGAGAGGGGCAGTCACACACACACAGACTGGGAGGGGGGAGGGCAGTCACACACACACAGACTGGGAGGGGGAGGGCAGTCACACACACGCACAGACTGGGAGGGGGGGCAGTCACACACACACAGACTGGGAGGCGGGCAGTCACACACACAGACTGGGAGGGGGCAGTCAAACATACACTGGGAGGGGGGGCAGTCACACACACACAGACTGGGAGAGGGGCAGTCACACACACACAGACTGGGAGGGGGAGGGCAGTCACACACGCACAGACTGGGAGGGGGGGCAGTCACACACACATAGACTGGGAGGGGGGGCAGTCACACACACACAGACTGGGAGGGGGGTAGTCACACACACACTGGGAGGGGGGCAGTCACACACACACTGGGAGGGAGGGGCAGTCACACACACACAGACTGGGAGGGGGCAGTCACACACACACACACAGACTGGGAGGGGGCAGTCACACACACACACACACACTGGGTGCGGGGGCAGTCACACACACACTGCGAGGGGGGCAGTCACACACCCACACTGGGTGGGGGGCAGTCACACACCCACACTGGGTGGGGGGCAGTCACACAAACACTGGGAGGGGAGGCAGTCACACACACTGGGAGGGGGGCAGTCACACACACACTGGGAGGGGGGCAGTCACACACACTGGGAGGGGGGGCAGTCACACACACACTGGGAGGGGGCAGTCACACACACACTGGGAGGGGGGGCAGTCACACACACACTGGGAGGGGGGCAGTCACACACACTGGGAGGTGGGGCAGTCATACACACACAGACTGGGAGGGGGGCAGTCATACACACACAGACTGGGAGGGGGGCAGTCATACACACACAAACTGGGAGGGGAGGCAGTCACACACACAGACTGGGAGGCAGGCAGTCATACACACACAAACTGGGAGGGGGGGCAGTCACACACACAGACTGGGAGGCGGGCAGTCACACTTGCACAGACTGGAAAGGGGAGCAGTCACACACACACAGACTGGGAGGCGGGCAGTCACACACACAGACTGGGAGGGGGGCAGTCACACATACACTGGGAGGGGGGGCAGTCACACACACACAGACTGGGAGGGGGCAGTCACACACACAGACTGGGAGGCAGGCAGTCATACACACACAAACTGGGAGGGGGGGCAGTCACACACACAGACTGGGAGGCGGGCAGTCACACTTGCACAGACTGGAAAGGGGAGCAGTCACACACACACAGACTGGGAGGCAGGCAGTCACACACACAGACTGGGAGGGGGGCAGTCACACACACAGACTGGGAGGGGGGCAGTCACACACACAGACTGGGAGGGGAGGCAGTCACACACACTGGGAGGGGGGGAAGTCACACACACAGACTGGGAGGGGGGCAGTCACACACACACACTGGGAGGGGGGCAGTCACACACACAGACTGGGAGGGGGGCAGACACACACACACAGACTGGGAAGGGGGCAGACACACACACACAGACTGGGAGGGGGGCAGTCACACACACACTGGGAGGTGGGGCAGTCACACACACACACACACACACAGACTGGGAGGGGAGGCAGTCACACACACAGACTGGGAGGGGGGCAGTCACATACACAGACTGGGAGGGGGGCAGTCACACACACAGACTGGGAGGGGGGCAGTCATACACACACACACAGACTGGGAGGGGGGCAGTCACACACACACACAGACTGGGAGGGGAGGCAGTCACACACACAGACTGGGAGGCGGGCAGTCACACACACACACACACACTGGGAGGTGGGGCAGTCACACACACACACACACACACACACAGACTGGGAGGGGGGCAGTCACACACACACACACACACACACACAGACTGGGAGGGGGGCAGTCATACACACACAGACTGGGAGGGGAGGCAGTCACACACACAGACTGGGAGGGGGGCAGTCACACACACACAGACTGGGAGGGGGGCAGTCACACACACAGACTGGGAGGGGGGCAGTTATACACACACAGACTGGGAGGCAGGCAGTCACACACACACAGACTGGGAGGGGGGCAGTCATACACACACACACACACTGGGAGGGTGGCAGTCACACACACAGACTGGGAGGGGGGCAGTCACACACACAGACTGGGAGGGGGGCAGTCACACACACAGACTGGGAGGGGGGCAGTCACACACACAGACTGGGAGGGGGGCAGTCACACACACAGACTGGGAGGGGGGGCAGTCACACACACAGACTGGGAGGGGGGCAGTCACACACACACACACACAGACTGGGAGGGGAGGCAGTCACCCACACAGACTGGGAGGGGGGCAGTCATACCCACACACACTGGGAGGGGGGCAGACACACACACACAGACTAGGAAGGGGGCAGTCACACACACACAGGCGACATGGGGCTTACCTGTAATGCCACTGTAGGGAGCCAGAAGTAGTGAGGCTTTTTTCCAGTCTGCCGGCAGTTTCAGTTGCCAGCTGTGAGCCTTCCTTCTGGTGAAAAACACACACACACACACACACACACACACACACACACACACACACACACACACACACACACACACACACACACACACACACACACACACACACACACACACACACACACACACACACACACACACACACACACACACACACACACACACACACACACACACACACACACACTACATCCGTCCCCAATACTAAGCCCCGCCCCCGGCAAATCCTGACCTCCAACCAATCCCCTGCTTCTACTCTAAAGCCCCGCCCCCGGCATCCTGCTATTGGGGGGGAAAATAATACGGCCGCCGCATCCTCCTCACGCTGCCGCCTCCGCGCACCGCCGCATCCTCCTCACGCTGCCGCCTCCGCGCACCGCCGCATCCTCCTCACGCTGCCGCCTCCGCGCACCACCGCATCCTCCTCACGCCGCCGTCTCCGCGCACCGTCGCATCCTCCTCACGCTGCCGCCTCCGCGCACCGCCGCATCCTCCTCATGCTGCCGCCTCCGCGCACCGCCGCATCCTCCTCACGCTGCCGCCTCCGCGCACCGCCGCATCCTCCTCACGCTGCCGCCTCCGCGCACCGCCGCATCCTCCTCAAGCTGCCGCCTCCGCGCACCGCCGCATCCTCCTCACGCTGCCGCCTCCGCGCACCGCCGCATCCTCCTCACGCTGCCGCCTCCGCGCACCGCCGCATCCTCCTCACGCTGCCGCCTCCGCGCACCGCCGCATCCTCCTCACGCTGCCGCCTCCGCGCACCGCCGCATCCTCCTCACGCTGCCGCCTCCGCGCACCGCCGCATCCTCCTCACGCTGCCGCCTCCGCGCACCACCGCATCCTCCTCATGCTGCCGCCTCCGCGCACCGCCGCATCCTCCTCACGCTGCCGCCTCCGCGCACCGCCGCATCCTCCTCACGCTGCCGCCTCCGCGCACCGCCGCATCCTCCTCACGCTGCCGCCTCCGCGCACCGCCGCATCCTCATGCTGCCGCCTCCGCGCACCGCCGCATCCTCATGCTGCCGCCTCCGCGCACCGCCGCATCCTCCTCACGCTGCCGCCTCCGCGCACCGCCGCCGCCTCGCGCACGGTACCAGTCACCAGGGGCAAAACCCGGGACATTTCCGGGACGGACTGTCAACCGGGACAGCACAGAAAAAAACGGGACTGTGCCGGCAAAACCGGGACAAATGGTCACTCTATAAATACACCTTATACTCCACATGCAGCACGTAACCGTGAATGCAGTATATACTCTATATACGCCATGTACCCCAATTACGACACCTTATAACCCTGCATGCAGCAAATGTACACCTTATAATCCACATACCGCACTTAACCCTGACTGCGGTATATACACTATACCCGCCATGTAACCCAATTACAGCACATTACAACACTGAATGCAGCATAAATACACCTTATACTCCACATGCAGCACGTAACCGTGAATGCAGTATATACACTATATACGCTATGTAACCCAGTTACAGTACATTGTAACGGCGAATGCAGCACCTATACACACCCTAGCGTACAACAGAACGTAACTACGAGTGCAGTATACACACTATATACACCATGTCACCCCATTACAGCCCATTGTAACTTCGGATGCGGTATATATACACCCCCTATAATCCAAATACAATATACGCCATGTAACCCAATTACAGCCAATTGTACCTCGAATGCAGCTCGTATGCATTATACCCCGAATACAACGCATTATAACCATACCCCGAATACAACGCATTATAACCACACTGAGGTGTATACACTTTATTCCCCACATACAGCCCGCTATCACTACGAATGCGGTATGCAGCGATACCCACGGCCATTCTAGCATTGATCATAACTTTATCCAATGTTGAAAGAAATCAATTACAGCACATTATACCACTGCCATGTAACCCCACTGAGTGTCCCGTGCTCCAACCCCGGGGGGGGGGGGGGTTGGGGGATACCCACGGCCATTCTGTTGGGGGAACCGTCGTGGCAAAAAAACGTGGGGGGTTGTTGTGCCTCTCCTCGTCCTCCCTCTGGCCCCCCCCTCCCCAGCCGCAGAGGCTGATGGAGGGCAAGCCACGTGGCAAGGGAATCCCCCCTGGCTCAAGCTCGTATTACACAAGCCAATCCTCAAGCCAATGCACACTGTTTTAAACACAGCTTTTAGACAGAGGCTGGGATGAGATGCAAAGCCATTAAACCCACTCACAGACATGTTTCAACCTTTTTTTTTTAAACTTTTTTATTCAACAACTTTTTTAAGTTTACAGACTTTTTTGGAAACCAAAAAAACACACCATAGTGACAACAGTCACCCAACATTAGAAAGACACCAAAACATAATATATTTACATTTTCTTCCTTCATCCTTCAGATATATACAAACACAAAGATAAACTTTTCAGAAGGGAAAAAAAAAACATAACTTTACGAAAAAACCCTATAACCAAAACATCATACAAAGATAAGAACCATATACTTCAAGATTCTTTCATTTAAAAACAAAAACCCTTTCTCTATTCTCAAGTGATGCGATCATATGTTTTAATTCTTTCTCCATACGTTCCAAACCTCTCTTACTTTCCTCTAACTGGAATCCAGACATCACACTTTTTTCATACCCGTCCCTTGCCTCTTTCACATCCCAATATCTCCGCCCAAATCCCCTCGCAAGTTGATTGTGCAAAACCTCTTCCTTTGTAAGCCCTACTTCATCCTTTCCCGTTGAACATGCCATATGGGTTTTTAAGTTCTTCACCTCCTCTGATCATTTCACAGTACCGTTTCAAAAAAGTCACAATCTCCTCTTTCCTTGCATACAGATTGTACATGTGAAGTACAAGTGGTCTCTCCTCCAGCATAAAACTTGGAATTACCTTGATGCCATGTAAGATCGGGTCACCAGACTTCTCCTTGCACTTTTCAAAAGTGCACCAAACATCCGCTTCTTGATGACAGGTCAGGTCATAAATCCCCTGTGCAGGGAAATCCTGAAGGCAGAAGATCCTCTCAGTGTCCAGACCGATCAATTGCTTCAGCACCTTCTCCACTATCCACAGCAGGTTCACTCGACTTCTCTCGGTCTCCTCGATCAGGAACCGAATGGAATTGCGCATTCCAGCTTGTGACGTCATCTCTGCTCTCTCAAGCTCAGGTGCGGCACCCCAAAAGCAGCAAGGGACTTTAGCCAGTAAAGGCGATGTCCCAGGGCAAAGGTGCCGGCCCCTCACTTCCGCATCCGCTCGCTCAGAACCGCTCGCTCAGGATCACTCCTCTTAGCTCGAGATGGCGTGCCCCCCCAAAAGCAGCAGGAGTCTTTAGTCCCCGAAGGGACGATGACTCAAGGCCAAGGGGACACAGGCTCAGCTACACAGCTGTTTCGACCTTAATGGGTCTCATCAGTGTGGGGTTGGTCTTAATGGCAAAGCAGGTTTGAGACTAGACTAGGTAATCACCACTACTATTAAGGTTATGGTGGGTAAAAAAGTGACAAAAACCCTCCACAGTAAAGCATAAAGCAACTGTAAATATTACTGTATGTTCATTTGCATGTAAAGGTAATCCCAAGTTTTATGCTGGAGGAGAGACCACTTGTACTTCACATGTACACTCCGTATGCAAGGAAAGAGGAGATTGTGTGTTTTTTGAAACGGTATTGTGAAATGATTAGAGGAGGTGAAGAACTAAAAAATCCGTATGGCATGTTCAACGGGAAGAGACGTTTCTGGGTACGGTTCAGACGGGATCCATCATGTGTGGGAGGAGTTACACACCCACCGGCCATGTTCAATAGTAGAGGAGACAGAGGATTTTTGTTTTACCCGGGACAGCCTCTATATTGCAGGCATTGCCACACTTATGGACATACAAAGGAGGGTTGCACGAAAACGGGAATTGTGTGCCGTAATTGCGGGGAAGAGGGACATACTGCAGCCAACTGTGGTGTCCCTAAGAGATGCCATCTTTGCGGAGAGGAAGGACACTTGGCACGGCAGTGCACTAAAAGGACATATGCCCAGACAGCTAAAGGGGACAGTGTGCTAGAAGAAGAGGAAGAGACAGTTGAGGGTCAGGGAATTTTTGAGATGGAGAGTTCCCAAGAGGGAGGGCTTGATCCGGCTATAACAGCAATGTATGAGGAGGATTTAAGAAGAGAAGAAAGGGTAGAAAGTGGCCCAATAGAGGGTTTGGCGGGTTCTATAAGTGATATCGTGGAGAAAAAAGAGGAAGATTTCTTCCTGGACTCCTTGGCCCAGAAACTGGAGGTGGGGGGAGGGGAGGAGACGGGAACAGTGCATCAGAAAGATGCGGGGGAGGGGGAAATACGGTCATTGAGTGTGGTGGAACCTAGCTGGGCAGAAAGTATGGAGTTTCAAGATGCACAGAGGGGGAGGGAAGGTCCCCAAGATGTCTTGGAGGAGGAAATGGAAATAGGAGGGAAAAAAGCTGAAAAGCGTAAAAATCTGCAAGGGATAGAAACAAAAGAAGATAAGGATAGCCAGAGTAAAGGGGAGCCTAGAGAGGAAGGTGTAGAGGGTAAAGTTGTAAAAGTATCAGGGAAAGTAACCCTAAAAGTGAAGATGGAACATTTTGAAGACGCAGTGGGAGATGTTCTATTTTGGGTTGGTATTTTTCGGAAGCAGCATGGGGGGAGTAGTGAGGAACAGATAATAGAAAGATTAGAAAAACTGATGTACCAAAGAAAACAGCTGACAAAAGAGCAGTATGAAGAATTAAAAAAGGAGCATGTGGGTTAAAATAAAAGAGGCTAGGGGAGAGGTGAGAGAGAAGGAGAGAAGTGAGGGCAATAGCTCGTCCTCACAAAGCCAGATAAGCGTGGAGGGAACTAAAATACAGAGAAGTGTAAGTGCAGTAAGTGGGAATGAAAGTGATGGAAAGGCAGGCCAACAGAGTGGGGGTGAAGGGGGAGAGATTAGGGAAAGTAAAGGTGGAAAAGGAGAAAAGGCAGGCCTTAGTGGAAGAACAAAAGTAAGTTATGAAAGCGAGAGAGAAAGGAAGGCGAGGGAGTGGCATGTAAAAGAGGTGATAAATAATATAAATAAAGAGGCAGGTGACTTAGGGTTAAATGTTTCAAAAACGGAATGGCTGAAAGTACAGTTCCCAAAAGCAGAGGTGTCTAAAGAGGAAGTAAGAAAATTAGGAATACAATGTAGTACGTATCATATCCGTGAGGCGTTAGAGAAATTGCTGGTACACGTGAAGTAATTAGATGCAATGTTAAATGTCCTGTGGAAAGTACGAAAAGTCGCGTGTAGAAATGGGAAGTAACCATATTTTTTTGTATTGAGTGTGTTTGGTAGTAGATGCACAGATGATGCCTTGGAATGTGTTGTTTTGTTTGGCTTTTTAGAATGGTTTTGTGCCTTTGGGTTGGTTTTTGTCTTGGCAATATAAGGATTGTATAGTGATGTTTTCGGTTTATTATTTTCTGTAAAATGATACTAAATGGTTGTTAATATGTGAACCGTAAAAAAAAAAAAAAAAATGTCTGTGAGTGGGTTTAATGGCTTTGCATCTCATCCCAGCCTCTGTCTAAAAGCTGTGTTTAAAACAGCATGCATTGGCTTGAGGATTGGCTTGTGTAATACGAGCTTGAGACAAAAGGTGGCACTGAGTGCTCATTTGCATGTCATTTCCCAGAATCCCTTGCTGCAGTGGAAGCGCTGTATGCTGGGTGATAATGGGGAAAGACAGGGTTGCAGACCTGTCTAAGACATGCAAATGAACATACAGTAATATTTACAGTTGCTATATATATATACATATATATGTACCCCTCAGTTTTATACATGGTCATGGTGTTCATCATGTGTGGGACGCAGAGCCCAGAACCTAATGTCATGTTAGCATCAGAGTCACAGTAATAACTCAGCACTCACCCATGTAACACCTTCTCTGGTAGCTCTCTGTCTGTGTCTCTATCTACCTTTCTGTCTCCTGCATGACCAGGGAGGCTGCGAGGGACCCCCTCCCCCTCCCACTTGGAACCGGTACCCACATATAACAGACGAGTAATGACAGACTCAGTTTGGAGGTATAAAAGGCCGCGGCTTTGTTTATTAACAATCATAATACTGGAGTAAGCGCTAGTCCAAGCCAGAGTGGGGTCAGAGGGTCAGCCAGGCCTTGGCCTTCTGCCCCCGTACCCGGCCGACCCCTAAAGAGCCGGCCGTTGTCGCGAGTGGGTTCCCGGGTGTCACGTTAGCTTGACCCCGCCCAATCGCTCCTACCCCCGGGCGACGCCCGCCCCGAGCCCATCTGGCAAGGACAAGCACTTACCCCCGAACTGCCGCCGCGACAGTGGTAAAATGACCAACTGGAGCCTCCTGAAGGAACTTCAGTCCTTTGTTTCTCGGGAGGTCTTCGGACACTGCCCTGTAAAATATGATGGTACATGTTACAGCTTACAGGTAGTGCAGACAGCTTATCACCAAGGGAATTGTAAATACTCCACGGAGTGGCCGGGGGCAAGCGTCTGTCCCCCACTGTCTTGCTAATGGGGTGGGTGGGTGGGAACTTCGCAGCAGACCGGGAGCAGAATGGAAGATTCAGCTCCAGGCTGCCTCTTTTGTACTGCCCTAGGCCTGTCCCCCCCCCCCCCCCCCAGATGGGGCCGCGACGGCGGCCCAGAGATCCCAGCGAGGTGAGGGGGGAGGGGGGCTTGCCCCCTGGTCATGGGCTTCCCTCGCCTAATTGGCTGGAGGGATTGCTTGACCAGGGAGGCTGCGAGGGACCCCCTCCCACTTGGAACCGGTACCCACATATAACAGACAAGTAATGACAGACTCAGTTTGGAGGTATAAAAGGCCGCGGCTTTGTTTATTAACAATCATAATACTGGAGTAAGCGCTAGTCCAAGCCAGAGTGGGGTCAGAGGGTCAGCCAGGCCTTGGCCTGCTGCCCCCGTACCCGGCCGACCCCTAAAGAGCCGGCCGTTGTCGCGAGTGGGTTCCCGGGTGTCACGTTAGCTTGACCCCGCCCAATCGCTCCTACCCCTGGGCGACGCCCGCCCCGAGCCCATCTGGCAAGGACAAGCACTTACCCCCGAACTGCCGCCACTCACGGCTCTATTTAAACCTCCTTAAATTAGACCGTGCCGCCAACCCCGCAAGGACCCTCTCCAGCCCCTCCTGCAAATCGTTATTGAACAAGTCCGCCCCTATCTCGGATAAGTGTGTGCCGTCGGCCCGGAACAGGCCGGTTGACTTGTAGTCAAACTCGGGATGGGTGATCTGCCATCCCCCACACTGCGTCACAAACTTCCCCACCATCTTGTTCAGTTTGACCCGCGCTCGGTCGATGGCCCCTCCACACTCTCCTGCACAATATGTCCGACCAAACGATCTGTACTTCTGGCCAACTGGTGAGTATGAGGGCCAGGTCGTGTTTTATTGAATTAACCAGCTTGAAGTAGCGTCGAGCGGCCAGGTCGTTGCCCCCGATGTGGAGGAGCAAGATCTGCGGCGCCCTCCTATCCCTGCCCATCACCATTAGCCGCGGGAGCAACTGAGCCCACCGCAGCCCCCAACCTCCCCCCCATACCACATTTGCCTCCTCCGTTCGCAACCCGAGGTTAGCCCCGCATGGGCGTTTGACGGCCCGCTTCTCTGCCCAGTGTATAAGCGAGTCTCCGATTATCCAAGTGGGTGCGGCGTCTGTGAAGGTATAAAGAGGATGAGGGGGTTTATCCAAGCACGCTAAATACCAGATAATGCGGGCCTGATATAGGACCGGTATCTGTTAGACTTCCATCGCCCTATCTTTTGTATCGCAGCTACTGACAGCCCCGCGCGTGATGCCTCCGTTGCCGCCCCAATCCGGAACGAATGTGTCCCGTATTGTGCCTCTTCGAGGCCCTGGTGTCTTAGACACATGCGGAAAACCCACAGGTACTGGAATCTAGATAACGGTACCCCGTCCGCGTGAAGGAGCAGGGGGCCCTGACCGTCTGGCCTGCATGCCAAGTATTCCCTGAGCGTGCTCACTGGGCAAAATTTGGTCCCTGGTAGCCCTAGCAAAGATATCCACGCTCCCCTCCCCCGCTGGTCTGTTTTTGACCTTTTCACGTGTAGTTTGACCCACCCTTCCCCTAAGACTATGTCCTCAAACTGCATCCCTCCCTCGCCTTTGCGCGACGCGCACACCAGCTCCCCGGCTCGCAGTGCTGCAAAGAAAGCCAATGCAAACGTCAGCCGGAAAAGTTTCGCCTCGAACCCCGATAGGCACACTCTGTCTTGGCCTGCATTAAACCCTCTAATATCGCTGGTGTCACTGGCCTTCTGCTGTCATTTGTCGCCGTCCCCTTCGTTAACCACGCTAGGACCCTTTTGATGATAAATGCCTTCGTTGGGTCCCCCTTGCCCTCTAGCTGCAAAAAGAAGGAGACCCCTGTCACTTTTTTCCTATGGATACTCCCGCTAAACCCCTTCCCCTTAAGTTTAGGACAAATGATAGCAAGGTCCCGACTCCCAATACGTCGAGACCCAATTCCCCTGCCAGACTTTGATAATCGCGCCACGCTGCCGAATAGGCCCGCCACGTACTCGGAGCCAGCGATGATCGTACCAACGAGGTCACTGGGTCGTCGCCAGCACCCAAAGGTCTGCAGGGCATGGACTGCCGATTAGGTCCGCCCCGGGGGCCAGTCTCCGAAACAGCGCCATCTGTAACCGGGATAAGGCATCAGCAATGTTATTCGCCACCTCCGGGACATGTCGAGCCTTGAACGCTATGTTCAATTGCAAGCATGCCAGTACGAAACAGCGCAGAAGGGACAGCACCGGCGGGGAGCGTGAGCCGAAATTGTTCACGGCTTCCACTACACCCATGTTGTCTGTCCAAAAAATTACTTGCTTATTTGCGAATAAGTGACCCCACAGGCGCACTGCGACGAGCAAGGGAAATAGTTCCAAGAACGCCAAGTTCTTAATGAGCGGCGTCCCCCGCCAGGGGGGAGGCCACCGCTCCGCGCACCATGCCCCACCGAAGTAGGCCCCAAAACCGACTGACCCTGAGGCGTCTGTAAACAACTGCAACTCTGTGTTGTTGGATGGGGGACCTCGCCACAAGGTTCTGCCGTTATAATCCTTTAAAAAACGCAGCCACACCGTCAAGTCCTTTCGGATTTCGGCGGTGATGCGGATGAAGTGGTTGGGTCGTCTCACCCCGACCGTTGCTGCGGAGAGGCGCCTGGCGAAAACCCTCCCAGCCGGCATTACGCGCGCAGCAAATACTAAGTGGCCTAGCAGCGCCTGGAAGTGCCTCAATGATGTTTTCTTGAGAGCTATGAATTCGTGGAGAAGCCTGCTTAGGGCGACCAGCTTCTTCGGAGGGAGCCTGTACTCCATCGCCTCAGAGTCGATTTCTATGCCCAAAAAGGTAAGAGTGGTTGTTGGCCGCACCGTCTTCTCGTCGGCCAAAGGAACGCCGAATTCACGCGCCAGGGCTGAAAATTCGAACAGCCACCTAGCGCATAAGTCCGAACCCCTGGGGCCAACAAAAAGGAAGTCGTCCAAGTAGTGCATGACCCCCGCTGCCTGCACCCTCTTCCGGGCCACCCATTCTAGGAAGGTGCTAAATGTCTCGAAATAAAAACAAGAAAGCGCCCCTCCCATTGGTAAGCATAAGTCTATGTAGTACTGACCTTCGAGCATGCAGCCTAGCAAATGAAAGCACTCGGGGTGGACTGGCAAGTGTCTGAAGGCCGATTTGATGTCGGCTTTTGACATTAGAGCCCCTTCTCCCATCCTTTCCACCAGCGCTTCGGCTTGATCGAAGTTCGCGTAAGACACCGAACACAACTCCCTGTCAATGCCGTCGTTTACCGACGACCCCTCGGGGTAGGATAGGTGTTGTATCAACCTATACTCCCCAGCCTCTTTTTTTGGGGACCACTCCCAATGGGGAAATCCTGAGATTAGGCAAGGGAGGGGACTCGAAGGGGCCAGCCATCCTTCCCAATTGGACTTCCTTCCAGACCTTTTCCCTAGCTACGTCACCGTGTGTCCTGACCGATTTCAAGTTCCGACTAAACTCAGATCCCGCTTGATATTCAAACGGGATCCTAAACCCCCCTTCAACCCAGCTAAGAGTAGCTGGGCTGCTTCCCTATTGGGATACCTTGCTAGTCACGGTGCCAAATTGGCGACGATTATTGGTGTCGCTGCCCTCGCGTCCAAATTTCTGCCCTGCGCTCCTCCCCCTGCGACCGCCCTTCTTAAAACACTTTGCCTGGGCGTGGCGGCCGCCGCAAATGGAGCAGATGTGTTGGAAACGGCAGTTGTCGTACGTGCAGTTGGACTGGTTAAACGGCCAACAGACGCCCGAGTTGGTGTGCAGCGACTGGCTAGTCCCTGGTACGTTATTCCGCCATGTCCCCCTACCTCCGGTGCCGCACCCTCGAAAGGAATCTGCCCCGCCCCCAGACACAAACTGCAAATAAAGGTTGACGTCCTTGACGTTCCATGGTATCACCACCTCTTGGGCCTTTATTGATTGCCTAAAGCACTGGTCATATGTCCACCAACCCGTTCCCCCGTACGTGTGGTGTGCTTCCTCGATCATGTCGTGATACGTAAAGAGCGAGGCGCACGCCTGGGGATCCTTCTCCCCAATTACTCCAGCCAGGATAACAAATGCCTTAGACCAATTGCGAAAGGTGTGTGGGAAAAGCCTCTTTTCCACATCCACCTTCTTCGCTTCCCCCGTCTTTGAGGACGCGGCCAACGCCTCCCTGTAGCCTTGTAGCAGAGATAATATATCTACGTACTCCCCGGCCCATATCTTGTCCTTCACCTCTTTCAGCAAGTGCAAGCCCACTGAGCTAGGTCTGGATGTATAAGAGACCTTATATGCCGCATCGGGCATCCTCTTATCCTTGGCTAGCTCCTCTGAGGCGGGTGCCGCCTGAGGGAGGGGGAGCATGGAGGATGGTGAGTCCACTAGCCCGGCCTGCCCACCGGCCCCTAGAGGTGTGTTGTTAACCGCCTGCGGGGGAACCGCGGCCACTGCCGCTGCTGGAACTACAGGTGTCGCTACCGCTGGCGCCGCCCCCAATGCTGGCGCTACGACTGTCGCTATAGCTGGAGCTATCGCCGCTGCTGATGCGATTAGCGTTGCTAGAACTGGCGCTGCGCTTATCGCTGGTGTCACTACTGCTGGTGACTCTGCCGGTGCATGAGCATCAACAGCTGCCTCTGGAACCAGCCTTCTTCCTTGCTTCGCGCGTCAGCCTGCAGTTGTATGATTTTGTCTACGAAGTACATTCTGATTGATGCGCTAAGTGTCGCGGGAGTGTGATTTCAATTTGCGTGATTAAACTATGTGTTCCGTCTACTGGGTTTTTCTGTGAGTATGGGAAGTATCGAGGGTCGACGGAGGCGGATCCGATCCGGATGAAAACTGAATTGCTACTCGCACGAGGTACCGAAACTGACTGAAAGAAACATGAATTGATATGTTATCATCGATACATGGGACCTCCTGCTAACCGAAGAAGGGGCGTTAGGCCTGCTATTTGCAACCGCCCCTTTACCCCCTTCCCGCATGCATATTTGCTATACCAGCATATTTTCCTGATCGTGCCCAGTCAGGGAGTGGGATTACCCGCACCATCCCTGGCCATGCGCTGAACAGGAAGTGGGATTACCCACGCCAAACCAGGGGCATGCAGCCCTGTGCTGAACAGGGAGTGGGGGGTTACCCGTCCATAGCAGGGCCATGTGCTGAACAGGAAGTGGGGGGTTACCCATACAATAGCAGGGCCGTGTGTTAAACAGGAACTGGGATTACCCATACAACCGCAGGGCCGTATATTAAACAGGAAATGGGATTACCCATACAACCGCAGGGCCGTATATTAAACAGGAAATGGGATTACCCATACGATAGAGGGAGCCAAGTGCTGAACAGGAAGAGGGATTACCCATACCCTACCAGGGCCTGCGCTGAACAGGAAGTGAAATTAACCCCTACACGCGTTATACCTCAGCCTGCAGCATAACGCACCGTATACCCCACGTCGTCTTGAATGTAGCATGTAACGCTGGACCAATACAGCACATGACCCCCAAAGGCAGTATATACACACCCCTATGCTCCACGCAATGGCCCGAAGCCAAGCATGAAGCATATACGCCATATAATCCAAACCCGTCATGTAACCGCGCATGTGGTCTATAAACATTATATTCAGAACCCAGCACGTAACCATGATTGCAGTGTATACCATATAATCCAAATACAGCACGCCACCACCACTGCGGTACCGTATACACCCCTGTAACCCAAATACCGCACATTATAACACTGACTGTAGCATATATACCCGTTATAATCCAATACGGCGCGTAACCTTGAATGCAGAATATCCACTATACCCGCCATGTAACCCACTTAAAGCACATTATAACACTGAATGCAGCATATATACACCTTATACTCCACATGCCGCACGTAACCGTGAATGCAGTATATACTCTATAAACGACCTTATAACCCTGAATGCAGCATATATACACTTTATAATCCACATACAGCACTTACCCTGAATGCGGTATATACACTATGTACGCCATGTAACCCAATTACAGCACATTACAACACTGAATGCAGCATAAATACATAGGGTGACCAGATTTCGAAAATGAAAAACCGGGACACCTTAAAAAATAATTTATTAAACAAATGACATCACGTGACACCCCCCGTTGCCATGACAACGAGACACTCTGATGCCCCTGCAGTGTTAGTGTGTATAGAGGTGGGGGCTTTGCTTGGGCCCTTCAACTCTTACAGCCAGGGCATTATTGGCCAGGAATGCCCAGTTCGGAGGGGATTACTACTTCAAAATGTATTTGATTCGTAACAACATCAAAAAACTCTAATACCAATAACTAACAACCACAGACAATGATAATCTAAACCATCAAATAAAATGTCTACGGTCCTTGTTCAAGCATGTTTGCGGTACTTACCAGATAAATCAGTGCCTGCAATCCACGACTGTATCCGCCTCTCCGAACGTCTGAAAGCAATCCAGCGTTCCTGGTGTGTGGCTGAAGAGGTGAGGGACTCCCTCCTCTCAAACGGAAAAGAAGAGCAAAAAATAGAGTTGGAACATACCTATCATACAGGGATGAGAGAGAGACAGAGAATGAGAGAGAGACAGAGAATGAGAGAGAGACAGAGAATGAGAGAGACAGAGAATGAGAGAGACACAGAGAGAGAGAGACAGAGAATGAGAGAGACAGAGAATGAGAGAGAGACACAGAGAGAGAGAGAGAGAGAGAGAGAGACAGAGAATGAGAGAGACAGAGAATGAGAGAGAGACAGAGAGAGACACAGAGAGAGAGGAGAGAAGAGAGAGAGACAGAGAGAGAAACAAATGTAATGTACTGTATAACCATTATACCGTACCCCCTAGTATTCGTGTAATCATTGTCCCACACTTTGGCAATACTTTGCGCGCGCACACACACATATAACGTTTTATCCAACTTTTTCATTTATCATTTGTAGAGAAAATGAACATTGTCGCCAGAAGCTCTATTTTTTCAAAATGTAACATCTCTACTAATTAGTGTAAAATGATACTTCATATAAAGCAGGTTATGGGACCCAGTATAAAATGACTATAATGTCTCTTATCACATCCCAGTATATGGATACTTTCTATTATCACAAGCTGCTAACATGTGACAGGGCTCAGTGTCTGAGCCCAGAATGTGACATACTGAACATTCTCATTCTAAATTTCAAAAAATATTGTGTTGATTTCTGACCTGACTGCCGTGGCTACAGCTCAACCACTCTGTTCTACTGCATGTCACCATTTTCTGCCACAACCAGCTGACGGTGGATCTGCAAGGAGTTCAACGCTCATTGGCATCACATCTGTGGCTTGGTTAACGTATCATTTCTCCAGCTTTTTATTGTATTGTTTTGAAGTAGATTATATTTATTTAGTTGAATAGATATTTATTTAGTTTAATAGATATTTATTTAGTTAAATAGATAAAATTTGTAAGTTTAATAAGTTATATTTCTTAGTTTAATAAGTTATATTTCTTAGTTTAATAAATTATATTTCTTAGTTTAATAAGTTATATTTCTTACAGTAGTTTAATAAATTATATTTCTTAGTTTAATAAATTATATTTCTTAGTTTAATAAGATATATTTCTTAGTTTAATAAATTATATTTCTTAGTTTAATAAGTTATATTTCTTAGTTTAATAAGTTATATTTGTTAGTTTAATAAATTATATTTCTTAGTTTAATAAGTTATATTTGTTAGTTAATAGATTATATTTGTTAGCACAGTAGATTATATTTACTAGTATTTAAGTCTCCCCCTCAGTGCCCCATTAGGACCCGTGCGCATATTTCACATCTTTTCGGAGTCGCTTATTTTTTAGACCCTCGGAGCCGAAACCTAAAGGGGTCAGCTAAGTAAGTTCGGATCAAGAGGAGCCGCACAGTTTAAAGACAGAACATTTCCAAGGGAGATGGAGACAATTTGGGTAAGATCTGATTAAAGGACAACCTTTGGGGAAGGAAAGGGTGACGCGGGAGTGTAAGAGGGGGGTGAGAGAGCAAGGTGGTGTGTCAGATTGGGGCAGAGCAAGAGAACGCAAAAATGATGGGGATTTTGCACACCAAAAAAAACAATTAGTGATACTTTTACCGGTGCCCCTTAGTCTCAGGGAAGACCGGCATTTCGTCCAATGTATACAATATGATTGATGGAAAAGGGCACACGGATTTGAATAAAAAAAGATAATTTATTGTGCCACAGACTACAATGTTTCGGCTGCTGGCCTTTCTTTACTGGCTTTAGTGGGTTTAGCCACTTTACCTGAGAAAGGCCAGCAGGCCGAAATGTTGTTGTCTATGGCAATGCAAGAGAAAACAGGTTGGGGGGGTGGGTTCTCGCAAGGTCGCCGACCCATGGGTGAGTGTCCCCGGTGGCAACTAGTCCTGGACCCCGGGAAAGCTGTCTGTGGCCCATACAAGATGAGTAACATGTAGAAATGACACATGTATGTTCAGAATGAGTTAGCATGGTATTTTGAGAGGCACCATAGCAGGTCAGTGCAAGTCAGTGCAGAGCACTGCAAGGTCAGTCAATATGAGGAAGGGTCCGATGGAGGAGTTGGAGGGTCCTAGAATATCTCTTAAAGCAGGGGTGCGCAAATCGAGGGGTGCGACATTTTCTTGGGGAGGGGCTCGGCGCTTATAGTGGCCCCTCGCTCTTCCCCACAGCATTTAAATTAAATGCCGGAAATCGCGCGCAAGGCCTCTGTAAGTTCCCTTTCCTTGGCTCCGGCGGCTTCTGGAGACAGCAACGTGGCATCACATGATGTGGCATTGCCATAGCAACGTGATATCACATGACGTCGTTACATCAGAACGTCGGAGACAAGGTGGGGAGGGTGGAGGGGGGAGCAGGGGAAAAAGGTTGCGCAACCCTGTCTTAAAGCATTGTCTTGCATACAGATCAGAGGCGAAGAATGGATATGGATATCCGATGTGAAGGAGGAAATAATACTGAGATCACTACCGCTAAGACCGATTCGATGGAAGAAGGTGAGTGATGAAATAGCCGTCACTGTGTAACTCTTCCAATTACCTGCAACTTCATGCAGAGAAATAGCAACGCTTGTTTTTAACGCATTAAGCGCCTAATGGGGAATTCAACTGCTGAGAGTTTAAGGGAGTTACTCACCAAACTCAGCGACGTTTCTGTGTCTCTGTGATAACTCCCCCAGGACATGCTTGAAAACCAGAGGTAACTCAATGTATTTTTGATAAATAGAAACATGACCTTCTGGGGAGGGGTATATAATGGGTACTGGGCCTGGTGAGGTGGGTATAACGGGTTCTGGGCCTGGTGAGGTGGGTATAACGGGTACTGGGCCTGGGGAGGAGCGTATAGCAGGGTACTGGGCCTTGGGAGGGTTGTATAACTGGGTACTGAGCCTGGGGAGGTGGGTATAACGGGTATTTGCCCTGTGGAGGGCGGTATAACGTGGTATTGGGGAGGGGGTATAAGTGGCACAGGAGCTCTTGCGATACAGAGTATCACTGTCCCTGGTTACAAACACTTCATGTCTCCTGCAGATCAGGACACGCACGAAGGTGGTGCCCTTTGTGCCACCAGACGACGAGGCGGGCTACGAGGCGGACGACGAGGCATACGATAAAGCGGGCGTCAAGTGGTGCGAAGAGGTGGGCTACAAGGCGGCCGATGAGGCAGACGACGAAGCGGATGTCAAGTCTGGCGACGTGGTGGACGATGGCCTAGGAGAATACGAGAGGTGTGGACGGATCTGCTGCTTCACCTTTTTTAGGCGGAGGAGAAGACCCCGGGAGCAGGTAGCAGAATACGAGAGGTGCGGACAGATCTGCTGCTTCACCTTTTTTAGGCGGAGCAGCAGACCCCGGGAGCAGGTAGCAGAGGAGCCAGGGCGTAGATCCAGGGGTATTCTAGGGGCCCTGAGAAGTTGGTTTGACCGCAGGAGAGGCAGATAAGATCAGGAAGGCTGCGGGAGGGGCAGGTACTAGAGGGAGATTGGGATATTGGGCGTGAGAGGGTGAGAGAGAACAAGGAGCAGGGCCGGAGCACGGGTTTCATGCGCCCGAGGCGAAACTTAAAATTTGTGCCCCAGTTGTATAAAAAATAATAAGATAAATAAAATAATAAAATAAACAGTGGCGTAGCTATCGGGGCTGCAGGGGGTGCGACCGCACCCCAGCGCGACGCAAAATAAAAATAAAAGGGCGCCAAAATACTGGATAAAAAAAAGAATAATAATTTAAAAAAAAAGATAAATAAATTAGAAATAATAAGAGGAAAAAATAATAATGATTATTAATGCGCCCCTAGGACCTTTGCGCGCTAGGCGACCGCCTAATGGCCGGCCGGCCCTGCGAGGTATGCGGGAGGAAAAGGGGTGAATGGGATAGATATGCAGGGGAATGGGGGAGCAGGTGAGTTATACACAGGGGCACAAGGGCCCCATCACCCGCATCTCTATATACTGAGTGTGCCCTTGTGTATAACAACGCTGATCTGTGCTGTTCCATCTGATCTCATTGCGCAGTGATCCAGGGACCATCCGATCGCCATTTAATGGGGTCAGGAAGGAATTTTTTTCCCCCATTGCACAGCAGGGGTTATGTTTCGCCTTCCTCTGGATCACAGCAACAAACTGCCCTTTGTGCATGAATTATCAGTGAGATCTTTATACACCCTGCATTGGTCTTCACTCCTTTGCTGCCAGAGGGGCCTGCAGTGCATTGCTCTGCGTGTTACTATATCGCTCTGCAATGTGCTGCAGGCCCCTACCAGCAAAGAGATTAATTATTTCAATAAAATACTCTCTTTAATCCAACCTATGTGTAGTGTCTTTTCTATCCGTTGTATCTATTGCTAACAGCTCAGTGATTCTTCCCCAGGTCGCTGCACTAGTGTCACACTGCCAAGCCGGGTGTGAGGGAGATTTATAGGGTCACATATACACTTCTGCCAAAACACGAGTGCAAACAGGAAGCCCCTCTGATCTGTTATATCTTTTATAACACAAAACGGTATCTAAAAAGGTAAAAAGAACATACATGGGATTCTGCTACAAATATCTCTCTAATTACAAACCAATTAGCAAATCATTCAGATTAGAGTCGAGCGAAAAGAAAAGGTTAAGTATCTCATGTACAGTATATGCAGTGTAGGCTGTTCTGCGCATTACATGCAGGGGACAACGTTTAGGGGATATAAGTAATGCTGATCTCAGAGCTGACCGGCTGACCTGCTCTACCGGCTGATCTGCTCTATTGGCTGACCTGCTCTTCTGGCTGACCGGCTGACCGGCTCTACCGGCTGACCGGCTTCCCTTCTTCCAGCTAACTGACCTGAATTGTGGCCCCTGTATCTCCCAATTAAACGTTTTATTGGCATATTCTTGTTTGACTCGTTCTATACAGACATTTTCTATACATTCATTGTGGGATTTGATAACATCTGTAAGATCTCTCAGAACATCACATTCTGTACGTTTGTGCTGAATATTTTTCCATTCTCAATTTACTTAGGGGCCTATGCAGAGAGCAGCGCTGGAAATAATTGGAATTGGTAATAAATTGTACCTGTAATGGCGTGATTTTATCTCCATATGCAGAAAGGTCAGAAAACTGCATTTAAAATCATGCTTGATTATGGAGAGTTTCAACCGGCGAGATGCGCGCTGGTGAAACATGTTTGAAAAAAAGCGCGTTTTTTTTTTTCTTTTCACTCTCGCCGGTGAGCTCCAGTTTCCTGCCAACTTTTGTTGGCGGAGCTAATTGTAGAATTTCTCTCCATTTTAATGGTGCGAACAGCCGCTAGATGGCGATCGTGCCTTTCTGCATACGGCCCTTTTCAAAACTGGCGAGATTTTGGTTCTCGCCAGCCGTGCGGCGAGTTCTACTAAAAAAAAAAAAAAAAATGGCGCTTTTTACTCAACTCGCCATTTCCAACCTTATTATAGCCATATAGCGCTAAAAAACGCCGAAATTTCCGTTCGCGCTGCTCTCTGCATAGGCCCCTTAATATTAGTTTTTGGCTTCAATTATTTATATCGAGCCCAAAATACCTTTATACAGAATGCTGTTCCCTTTATCCCACAAATGCTGCTTCATTAAAGCCCAGGGGTGGCACTTTGTGCATTCTCAAACTTTTAGGCAACATCCCTAATTTCCAAAAGTGGGATAAAATCTGTGCATATTTAAATGGTTAATTTTTCCATTTTTCCATTGTGACAAAATATCAATTTTCTCACTCAGACTCCTAAATCCCTCCCCAAATATATCCGTTTCACATAAAAGTGTGTGCGCGTCTCCTTCCGCCTAACTGGCACGTCGTCCTTACGGGCGCCACTCCGTGTAACTCCACGCTGCCCTCCAGTGGCAAAAGAAATAAGATACATTTACTATACTCGTCTGGCATCTGCTCCCGTATAAGGTGGGTAACTCTGTATTAGGGGTCTAGGTAGAGTATATTTTATACTTATGTCGGATAGATGAGGAATTTATATTGTGAGAGGCCTTAGATCTTATCCTATATGCACGCAGCCCTCGCCTCTCTGACCTTGAACACGTACTTCAATCTGATTTTTTGAGACTTGAAACTGGATTTCCCAAAACAAACTGATTTTAAACACTGACAAGACTGTAACAATGGTATTTGGGACCAGAGCTAAATTGCTAAAGCTGCCAATGACAGAGCTTCAGATAAAAACCAGCTCTAATACCATCCTAGCCCCTGTTACTGGTTTGAAATATCTGGGCATATAGTTCAACTCCCATTTAACATTTGGGTTGCACATTGATACCCTGACATCCAAATCCTATGCCAAACTAGGTGTACTTTACAGGAACAAATCCTCCCTAAGGCCCTCATGCAGTAATCGCCTACAGCGATTCAGTAAGCCCAGAGAAGATGGCGATTAGAGCAAAAATAACCGTTTTTTGTTTTGCCGGAAAATAAATAAAATCTGCAGATGCGCGGTGATAAGCCACTTTTCGGCACTGATCGCCAGTTTTTCAAACACGCTCAATTCTATAAGCCCTGATCAGCTTATTGCGGCTGATCGCCACTTTAAAATTGCTGTTTCTTCTCCAAATTGTCCCGCCACAAAAGTTGGCAAGAAGGTGGGGTGAAGCTGCGATGAAAATAACATGCATGTGTCCCAGAGCTGATATCCATTAATATCAGCACCAGAGACCCCCGGCATGAATCCCATGCATAAAAAATGCATTTACAGGCAACTTCATTACCGCCAAGGCAATGAAGGGGTTATACACCCGTGCCAGGCTTATTGTGGGTAGCGGGGGTGGGAGAAGGTGGTATTTGGCCCTGGGTGGGTGTTTAGGCCTTGCCAGGAGGTTGGGGGATGACTTAACCTCTTCTTTAACTTAGCGGTTAATACCGATAAGGTAATGAAGGGGTTAACCCCTCCCACTACCCCCCCACCCGGTAGGCCTAAACACCCATCCTTGGGGCCAATACCCCGTTCACCCACCCCCGCTACCCACAATAAACACAAATACACATAACAGCCCCACTGGCCACCTCCTAGGTCCCTATTAAACCATTACAATATTCATAAAACCATTATTTTGTTTACACCCAGGATTATTACATGGGGTTAGGGCTATGTTATTCAGTGAGGGGTTGTATGTTTGTATTCGTAGGGACAGGCAAGGCCGGAGCCAGATGGGGTTCTCCTGCCTCTGTCCTCCCTGTCTCCTGACCCTTCCTGTAGCCGGACAAAGAAGAAGAAGCAGGCACACGGTCTTACTCAAAGGAGGTTTAATATGCCATAAAGTCCAACGTTTCGGCAGTCAAATACTGCCTTTCTCAAGGTGAAGGCTACCAAACACAAGAAACAGTCACAATATATACCACCCCCCCCTGATACTCACCCCTCCCCGCTCTGCCACATAACCAGGATGCTGACGCCCACCTGATGACGTCAGAGCTACCATATGGCGCCCCCTAGTGACGTCAGACGTCAAGGTCTAAATCCCTGGCAATACAGCATAGAGCTGCCTTGGAGGACTGCAGCCACAGCCACACATGGGGGAGTGTTCAGTCTGGGGAGAGGTGTGGCTGTGGCTGCAGTCCTCCAAGACAGCTCTATGCTGTATTGCCAGGGATTTAGACCTAGACGTCTGACGTCACTAGGGGGCGCCATATGGTAGCTCTGACGTCATCAGGTGGGTGTCAGCATCCTGGTTATGTGGCAGAGTGGGGTGGGGTTGCATCCCTTGTTTTTATGACTTTCTAATAAAGATAGATTTTTGCCAGACCTGCCTCTTCTCTGGATCATGGTGCGCTGCACTTTCTCTAGGGCAGGCCTGCACAACTCCAGTCCTCGAGGGCCGCACACAGGCCAGGTTTTTAGGATATCCCTACTTCAGCACAGCTGGCTCAATTAGTGGCGCAGTATGACTGAGCCACTAATTGAGCCAGCTGTGCTGATTTAGGGATATCCTGAAAACCTGGCCTGTTTGCGACCCTCGAGGACTGGAGTTGTGCAGGCCTGCTCTAGGGTATGGGAGACTGCCTGACGGGTGGCTGGGTTATGGGAGACTGCCTGACACTTTTATGGGAGTCTGCCTGACACTTGGGTGGGTGGGAGATTGTCTGACACTTGGGTTGACTGCCTGACACTTTGACTGCCTGACACTTGGGTGGGTGGGTGGGTGGGAGACTGCCTGACACTTGGGTGGGTGGGTGGGAGACTGCCTGACACTTGGGTTTGACTGCCTGACACTTGGGTGGGTGGGTGGGAGACTGCCTGACACTTGGGTGGGTGGGAGACTGCCTGAAACTTAGGGGGGTGGGTGGTAGACTGCCTGACACTTGGGTTGACTGCCTGACACGTGGGTGGGTGACTGACTGCCTGACACGTGGGTGGGTGACTGACTGCCTGACACTTGGGTGGGTGGGAGGGAGACTGCCTGACACTTGGGTGGGTGGGTGGGTGGGAGACTGCCTGAAACTTGGGGGGGTGGGTGGGAGACTGCCTGACACTTGGGTGGGTGACTGCCTGACACTTGGGTTGACTGCCTGACACGTGGGTGGGTGACTGACTGCCTGACACGTGGGTGGGTGACTGACTGACACGTGGGTGGGTGACTGACTGACACGTTAGACTGCCTGGCACGTGGGTGGGTGGGTGACTGACTGCCTGACATATGGGTGGGTGACTGACTGACACGTGGGTGACTGACTGACACGTGGGTGAGTGGGTGAGTGGGTTGGTGTCTGTATACATTCTGTCACTGATACACACAGACACTGGGAGGGGGCAGTCACACACACACTGGGGGGGCAGTCACACACAAACACAGAATGGGAGGGGGGCAGACACACACACACAGAATGGGAGGGGGGCAGACACACACACACAGAGAATGGGAGGGGGGCAGACACACACACACACACAGACTTGGAGGGGGCACTTACACACACTGGGAGGCGGGCAGTCACACTTGCACAGACTGGAAAGGGGAGCAGTCACACACACACAGACTGGGAGGGGGCAGTCACACACACACACACACACACACACACTGGGAGGGGGGCAGTCACACACCCACAGTGGGTGGGGGGCAGTCACACACCCACACTGGGAGGGGGGCAGTCACACACCCACACTGGGTGGGGGGGGCAGTCACACACCCACACTGGGTGGGGGGGGGCAGTCACACACACACTGGGAGGGGGGGCAGTCACACACACACTGGGAGGGGGCAGTCACACACACACTGGGAGGGGGGGGGGGGCAGTCACACACACACTGGGAGGGGGGCAGTCACACACACTGGGAGGGGGGGCAGTCACACACACACTGGGAGGGGGGGCAGTCACACACACACTGGCAGGGGGGCAGTCACACACACACTGGGAGGTGGGGCAGTCACACACACACTGGGAGGTGGGGCAGTCACACACACACACAGACTGGGAGGGGGGCAGTGACACACACACTGGGAGGGGGGGCAGTCACACACACACAGACTGGGAGGGGGGCAGTCACACACACTGGGAGGGGGGGCAGTCACACACACTGGGAGGGGGGGCAGTCACACACACTGGGAGGGGGGGCAGTCACACACACACTGGGAGGAGGCAGTCACACACACACTGGGAGGGGGGGCAGTCACACACACACTGGGAGGGGGGCAGTCACACACACTGGGAGGGGGGCAGTCACACACACTGGGAGGGGGGGCAGTCACACACACACTGGGAGGGGGGGCAGTCACACACACACTGGGAGGGGGGCAGTCACACACACTGGGAGGTGGGGCAGTCATACACACACAGACTGGGAGGGGGGCAGTCATACACACACAAACTGGGAGGGGAGGCAGTCACACACACAGACTGGGAGGCAGGCAGTCATACACACACAAACTGGGAGGGGGGGCAGTCACACACACAGACTGGGAGGCGGGCAGTCACACTTGCACAGACTGGAAAGGGGAGCAGTCACACACACACAGACTGGGAGGGGGCAGTCACACACACACACACACACACACACACACTGGGAGGGGGGCAGTCACACACCCACACTGGGTGGGGGGCAGTCACACACCCACACTGGGAGGGGGGCAGTCACACACCCACACTGGGTGGGGGGGGGCAGTCACACACCCACACTGGGTGGGGGGGGGCAGTCACACACACACTGGGAGGGGGGGCAGTCACACACACACTGGGAGGGGGCAGTCACACACACACTGGGAGGGGGGGGGGGCAGTCACACACACACTGGGAGGGGGGCAGTCACACACACTGGGAGGGGGGGCAGTCACACACACACTGGGAGGGGGGGCAGTCACACACACACTGGCAGGGGGGCAGTCACACACACACTGGGAGGTGGGGCAGTCACACACACACTGGGAGGTGGGGCAGTCACACACACACACAGACTGGGAGGGGGGCAGTGACACACACACTGGGAGGGGGGGCAGTCACACACACACAGACTGGGAGGGGGGCAGTCACACACACTGGGAGGGGGGGCAGTCACACACACTGGGAGGGGGGGCAGTCACACACACTGGGAGGGGGGGCAGTCACACACACACTGGGAGGAGGCAGTCACACACACACTGGGAGGGGGGGCAGTCACACACACACTGGGAGGGGGGCAGTCACACACACTGGGAGGGGGGCAGTCACACACACTGGGAGGGGGGGCAGTCACACACACACTGGGAGGTGGGGCTGTCACACACACACAGACTGGGAGGGGGGCAGTCACACACACACTGGGAGGGGGGCAGTCACACACACACAGACTGGGAGGGGGGCAGTCACACACACACTGGGAGGGGGGCTGTCACACACACACTGGGAGGGGGGGCAGTCACACACACACTGGGAGGGGGCAGTCACACACACACTGGGAGGGGGGGCAGTCACACACACACTGGGAGGGGGGGCAGTCACACACACACTGGGAGGGGGGCAGTCACACACACACACACACACACACTGGGAGGGGGGCAGTCACACACACACTGGGAGGGGGCAGTCACACACACACTGGGAGGGGGCAGTAACACACACACTGGGAGGGGGGGCAGTCACACATACACTGGGAGGGGGGGCAGTCACACACACACTGGGAGGGGGCAGTCACACACACACTGGGAGGGGGCAGTCACACACACACACAGACTGGGAGGGGAGGCAGTCACACACACAGACTGGGAGGGGGCCAGTCACACACACACAGACTGGGAGGGGGGCAGTCACACACACAGACTGGGAGGGGGAGCAGTCACACACACAGACTGGGAGGGGGGGCAGTCACACACACAGACTGGGAGGGGGAGCAGTCACACACACAGACTGGGAGGTGGAGCAGTCACACACACAAACTGGGAGGGGGGCAGTCACACACACAGACTGGGAGGGGGGCAGTCACACACACAGACTGGGAGGGGGGCAGTCACACACACACACTGGGAGGGGGGCAGTCACACACACAGACTGGGAGGGGGGCAGTCACACACACAGACTGGGAGGGGGAGCAGTCACACACACAGACTGGGAGGGGGAGCAGTCACACACACAGACTGGGAGGGGGGCAGTCACACACACAGACTGGGAGGGGGGCAGTCACACACACAGACTGGGAGGGGGGCAGTCACACACACAGACTGGGAGGGGGAGCAGTCACACACACAGACTGGGAGGGGGGCAGTCACACACACAGACTGGGAGGGGGGCAGTCACACACACACAGACTGGGAGGGGAGGCAGTCACACACACAGACAGGGAGGGGGGCAGACACACACACAGACTGGGAGGGGGGCAGTCACACACACAGACTGGGAGGGATCTGGGGAGGCAGTCACACACACAGACTGGGAGGGGGGCAGTCACACACACACAGACTGGGAGGGGGGGCAGTCACACACACAGACAGGGAGGGGGGCAGACACACACACAGACTGGGAGGGGAGGCAGTCACACACACAGACTGGGAGGGGGGCAGTCATACAAACACACACAGACTGGGAGGGGGGGCAGTCACACACACAGACTGGGAGGGGGGCAGTCACACACACACAGACTGGGAGGGGAGGCAGTCACACACACAGACTGGGAGGGGGGCAGTCACACACACAGACTGGGAGGGGGGCAGTCACACACACAGACTGGGAGGGGTCTGGGGAGGCAGTCACACACACACAGACTGGGAGGGGGGGCAGTCACACACACAGACTGGGAGGGGGGCAGTCACACACACAGACTGGGAGGGGGGCAGTCACACACACAGACTGGGAGGGGGGCAGTCACACACACAGACTGGGAGGGGGAGCAGTCACACACACAGACTGGGAGGGGGAGCAGTCACACACACAGACTGGGAGGGGGGCAGTCACACACACAGACTGGGAGGGGGGCAGTCACACACACAGACTGGGAGGGGGGCAGTCACACACACAGACTGGGAGGGGGGCAGTCACACACACAGACTGGGAGGGGGGCAGTCACACACACAGACTGGGAGGGGGGCAGTCACACACACAGACTGGGAGGGGGGCAGTCACACACACAGACTGGGAGGGGGGCAGTCACACACACAGACTGGGAGGGGGGGCAGTCACACACACAGACTGGGAGGGGAGGCAGTCACACACACAGACTGGGAGGGGGGCAGTCATACACACACACACACACAGACTGGGAGGGGGGCAGTCACACACACACACACTGGGAGGGGGGCAGTCATACACACACACACAGACTGGGAGGGGGGCAGTCACACACACAGACTGGGAGGGGGGCAGTCACACACACAGACTGGGAGGGGGGCAGTCACACACACACACACTGGGAGGGGGGCAGTCATACACACACAGACTGGGAGGGGGGCAGACACACACACAGACTGGGAGGGGGGCAGTCACACACACAGACTGGGAGGGGAGGCAGTCACACACACAGACTGGGAGGGGGGCAGTCACACACACAGACTGGGAGGGGGGGCAGTCACACACACAGACTGGGAGGGGGGGCAGTCACACACACAGACTGGGAGGGGGGCAGTCACACACACAGACTGGGAGGGGGGCAGTCACACACACACACACTGGGAGGGGGGCAGTCATACACACACAGACTGGGAGGGGGGCAGACACACACACAGACAGGGAGGGGGGCAGACACACACACAGACTGGGAGGGGGGCAGTCACACACACAGACTGGGAGGGGGGGCAGTCACACACACAGACTGGGAGGGGGGGCAGTCACACACACAGACTGGGAGGGGGGGCAGTCACACACACAGACTGGGAGGGGGGCAGTCATACACACACACACACAGACTGGGAGGGGGGCAGACACACACACACAGACTGGGAGGGGGGCAGTCACACACACAGACTGGGAGGGGGGCAGTCACACACACAAACACTGGGAGGGGGGCAGTCATACACACACACACAGACTGGGAGGGGGGCAGACACACACACAGACAGGGAGGGGGGCAGACACACACACAGACTGGGAGGGGGGCAGTCATACACACACACACACAGACTGGGAGGGGGGCAGACACACACACAGACAGGGAGGGGGGCAGACACACACACAGACTGGGAGGGGGGCAGTCACACACACAGACTGGGAGGGGGGCAGTCACACACACAGACTGGGAGGGGGGCAGTCACACACACAGACTGGGAGGGGGGCAGTCACACACACAGACTGGGAGGGGGGCAGTCACACACACAGACTGGGAGGGGGGCAGTCACACACACAGACTGGGAGGGGGGGCAGTCACACACACAGACTGGGAGGGGAGGCAGTCACACACACAGACTGGGAGGGGGGCAGTCACACACACAGACTGGGAGGGGGGCAGTCACACACACAGACTGGGAGGGGGGGCAGTCACACACACAGACTGGGAGGGGAGGCAGTCACACACACAGACTGGGAGGGGGGCAGTCACACACACAGACTGGGAGGGGGGCAGTCACACACACACACTGGGAGGGGGGCAGTCATACACACACACACAGACTGGGAGGGGGGCAGACACACACACACAGACTGGGAGGGGGGCAGTCACACACACAGACTGGGAGGGGGGCAGTCACACACACAGACTGGGAGGGGGGGCAGTCACACACACAGACTGGGAGGGGGGCAGTCACACACACAGACTGGGAGGGGGGCAGTCACACACACACACTGGGAGGGGGGCAGTCATACACACACACACAGACTGGGAGGGGGGCAGACACACACACACAGACTGGGAGGGGGGCAGTCACACACACAGACTGGGAGGGGGGCAGTCATACACACACACGCACACTGGGAGGGGGGCAGTCACACACCCAGACTGGGAGGGGGGCAGTCACACACACACACAGACTGGGAGGGGGGCAGTCACACACACACACAGACTGGGAGGGGGGCAGTCACACACACAGACTGGGAGGGGGGCAGTCACACACACAGACTGGGAGGGGGGCAGTCACACACACACACACACTGGGAGGGGGGCAGTCACACACACAGACTGGGAGGGGGGCAGTCACACACACAGACTGGGAGGGGGGCAGTCACACACACAGACTGGGAGGGGGGCAGTCATACACACACACACACAGAGACTGGGAAGGGGGCAGTCACACACACACAGGCGACATGGGGCTTACCTGTAGTGCAATGGGAGGGGGGGCAGTCACACACACACTGGGAGGGGGCAGTCACACACACACTGGGAGGGGGCAGTCACACACACACTGGGAGGTGGGGCAGTCACACACACACAGACTGGGAGGGGGGCAGTCACACACACACACACAGACTGGGAGGGGGGCAGTCACACACACAGACTGGGAGGGGGGCAGTCACACACACAGACTGGGAGGGGGGCAGTCACACACACACACACACTGGGAGGGGGGCAGTCACACACACAGACTGGGAGGGGGGCAGTCACACACACACACACACTGGGAGGGGGGCAGTCACACACACAGACTGGGAGGGGGGCAGTCACACACACAGACTGGGAGGGGGGCAGTCACACACACAAACACTGGGAGGGGGGCAGTCATACACACACACACAGACTGGGAGGGGGGCAGACACACACACAGACAGGGAGGGGGGCAGACACACACACAGACTGGGAGGGGGGCAGTCATACACACACACACACAGACTGGGAGGGGGGCAGACACACACACAGACAGGGAGGGGGGCAGACACACACACAGACTGGGAGGGGGGCAGTCACACACACAGACTGGGAGGGGGGCAGTCACACACACAGACTGGGAGGGGGGCAGTCACACACACAGACTGGGAGGGGGGCAGTCACACACACAGACTGGGAGGGGGGCAGTCACACACACAGACTGGGAGGGGGGCAGTCACACACACAGACTGGGAGGGGGGCAGTCACACACACAGACTGGGAGGGGAGGCAGTCACACACACAGACTGGGAGGGGGGCAGTCACACACACAGACTGGGAGGGGGGCAGTCACACACACAGACTGGGAGGGGGGGCAGTCACACACACAGACTGGGAGGGGAGGCAGTCACACACACAGACTGGGAGGGGGGCAGTCACACACACAGACTGGGAGGGGGGCAGTCACACACACACACTGGGAGGGGGGCAGTCATACACACACACACAGACTGGGAGGGGGGCAGACACACACACACAGACTGGGAGGGGGGCAGTCACACACACAGACTGGGAGGGGGGCAGTCACACACACAGACTGGGAGGGGGGCAGTCACACACACAGACTGGGAGGGGGGGCAGTCACACACACAGACTGGGAGGGGGGCAGTCACACACACAGACTGGGAGGGGGGCAGTCACACACACACACTGGGAGGGGGGCAGTCATACACACACACACAGACTGGGAGGGGGGCAGACACACACACACAGACTGGGAGGGGGGCAGTCACACACACAGACTGGGAGGGGGGCAGTCATACACACACACGCACACTGGGAGGGGGGCAGTCACACACCCAGACTGGGAGGGGGGCAGTCACACACACACACAGACTGGGAGGGGGGCAGTCACACACACACACAGACTGGGAGGGGGGCAGTCACACACACAGACTGGGAGGGGGGCAGTCACACACACAGACTGGGAGGGGGGCAGTCACACACACACACACACTGGGAGGGGGGCAGTCACACACACAGACTGGGAGGGGGGCAGTCACACACACAGACTGGGAGGGGGGCAGTCACACACACAGACTGGGAGGGGGGCAGTCATACACACACACACACAGAGACTGGGAAGGGGGCAGTCACACACACACAGGCGACATGGGGCTTACCTGTAGTGCAATGGGAGGGGGGGCAGTCACACACACACTGGGAGGGGGCAGTCACACACACACTGGGAGGGGGCAGTCACACACACACTGGGAGGTGGGGCAGTCACACACACACAGACTGGGAGGGGGGCAGTCACACACACACACACAGACTGGGAGGGGGGCAGTCACACACACAGACTGGGAGGGGGGCAGTCACACACACAGACTGGGAGGGGGGCAGTCACACACACACACACACTGGGAGGGGGGCAGTCACACACACAGACTGGGAGGGGGGCAGTCACACACACAGACTGGGAGGGGGGCAGTCACACACACAGACTGGGAGGGGGGCAGTCATACACACACACACACAGAGACTGGGAAGGGGGCAGTCACACACACACAGGCGACATGGGGCTTACCTGTAGTGCAATGGGAGGGGGGGCAGTCACACACACACTGGGAGGGGGCAGTCACACACACACTGGGAGGGGGCAGTCACACACACACTGGGAGGTGGGGCAGTCACACACACACAGACTGGGAGGGGGGCAGTCACACACACACACACAGACTGGGAGGGGAGGCAGTCACCCACACAGACTGGGAGGCGGGCAGTCATACCCACACAGACTGGGAGGGGAGGCAGTCACCCACACAGACTGGGAGGGGGGGAAGTCACACTTGCACAGACTGGGAGGGGGGCAGTCACACTTGCACAGACTGGGAGGGGGGCAGTCACACACACACACACAGACTGGGAAGGGGGCAGTCACACACACACAGGCGACATGGTGCTTACCTGTAATGCAACTGTAATGTAATGTAACTTTTTTATTCAACAACTTTTTTAAGTTTACAGACTTTTTTGGAAACCAAAAAAACACACCATAGTGACAACAGTCACCCAACATTAGAAAGACACCAAAACATAATATATTTACATTTTCTTCCTTCATCCTTCAGATATATACAAACACAAAGATAAACTTTTCAGAAGGGAAAAAAAAAACATAACTTTACGAAAAAACCCTATAACCAAAACATCATACAAAGATAAGAACCATATACTTCAAGATTCTTTCATTTAAAAACAAAAACCCTTTCTCTATTCTCAAGTGATGCGATCATATGTTTTAATTCTTTCTCCATACGTTCCAAACCTCTCTTACTTTCCTCTAACTGGAATCCAGACATCACACTTTTTTCATACCCGTCCCTTGCCTCTTTCACATCCCAATATCTCCGCCCAAATCCCCTCGCAAGTTGATTGTGCAAAACCTCTTCCTTTGTAAGCCCTACTTCATCCTTTCCCGTTGAACATGCCATATGGGTTTTTAAGTTCTTCACCTCCTCTGATCATTTCACAGTACCGTTTCAAAAAAGTCACAATCTCCTCTTTCCTTGCATACGGATTGTACATGTGAAGTACAAGTGGTCTCTCCTCCAGCATAAAACTTGGAATTACCTTGATGCCATGTAAGATCGGGTCACCAGACTTCTCCTTGCACTTTTCAAAAGTGCACCAAACATCCGCTTCTTGATGACAGGTCAGGTCATAAATCCCCTGTGCAGGGAAATCCTGAAGGCAGAAGATCCTCTCAGTGTCCAGACCGATCAATTGCTTCAGCACCTTCTCCACTATCCACAGCAGGTTCACTCGACTTCTCTCGGTCTCCTCGATCAGGAACCGAATGGAATTGCGCATTCCAGCTTGTGACGTCATCTCTGCTCTCTCAAGCTCAGGTGCGGCACCCCAAAAGCAGCAAGGGACTTTAGCCAGTAAAGGCGATGTCCCAGGGCAAAGGTGCCGGCCCCTCACTTCCGCATCCGCTCGCTCAGAACCGCTCGCTCAGGATCACTCCTCTTAGCTCGAGATGGCGTGCCCCCCCAAAAGCAGCAGGAGTCTTTAGTCCCCGAAGGGACGATGACTCAAGGCCAAGGGGACACAGGCTCAGCTACACAGCTGTTTCGACCTTAATGGGTCTCATCAGTGTGGGGTTGGTCTTAATGGCAAAGCAGGTTTGAGACTAGACTAGGTAATCACCACTACTATTAAGGTTATGGTGGGTAAAAAAGTGACAAAAACCCTCCACAGTAAAGCATAAAGCAACTGTAAATATTACTGTATGTTCATTTGCATGTAAAGGTAATCCCAAGTTTTATGCTGGAGGAGAGACCACTTGTACTTCACATGTACACTCCGTATGCAAGGAAAGAGGAGATTGTGTGTTTTTTGAAACGGTATTGTGAAATGATTAGAGGAGGTGAAGAACTAAAAAATCCGTATGGCATGTTCAACGGGAAGAGACGTTTCTGGGTACGGTTCAGACGGGATCCATCATGTGTGGGAGGAGTTACACACCCACCGGCCATGTTCAATAGTAGAGGAGACAGAGGATTTTTGTTTTACCCGGGACAGCCTCTATATTGCAGGCATTGCCACACTTATGGACATACAAAGGAGGGTTGCACGAAAACGGGAATTGTGTGCCGTAATTGCGGGGAAGAGGGACATACTGCAGCCAACTGTGGTGTCCCTAAGAGATGCCATCTTTGCGGAGAGGAAGGACACTTGGCACGGCAGTGCACTAAAAGGACATATGCCCAGACAGCTAAAGGGGACAGTGTGCTAGAAGAAGAGGAAGAGACAGTTGAGGGTCAGGGAATTTTTGAGATGGAGAGTTCCCAAGAGGGAGGGCTTGATCCGGCTATAACAGCAATGTATGAGGAGGATTTAAGAAGAGAAGAAAGGGTAGAAAGTGGCCCAATAGAGGGTTTGGCGGGTTCTATAAGTGATATCGTGGAGAAAAAAGAGGAAGATTTCTTCCTGGACTCATTGGCCCAGAAACTGGAGGTGGGGGGAGGGGAGGAGACGGGAACAGTGCATCAGAAAGATGCGGGGGAGGGGGAAATACGGTCATTGAGTGTGGTGGAACCTAGCTGGGCAGAAAGTATGGAGTTTCAAGATGCACAGAGGGGGAGGGAAGGTCCCCAAGATGTCTTGGAGGAGGAAATGGAAATAGGAGGGAAAAAAGCTCAAAAGCGTAAAAATCTGCAAGGGATAGAAACAAAGGAAGATAAGGATAGCCAGAGTAAAGGGGAGCCTAGAGAGGAAGGTGTAGAGGGTAAAGTTGTAAAAGTATCAGGGAAAGTAACCCTAAAAGTGAAGATGGAACATTTTGAAGACGCAGTGGGAGATGTTCTGTTTTGGGTTGGTATTTTTCGGAAGCAGCATGGGGGGAGTAGTGAGGAACAGATAATAGAAAGATTAGAAAAACTGATGTACCAAAGAAAACAGCTGACAAAAGAGCAGTATGAAGAATTAAAAAAGGAGCATGTACAGTGGGTTAAAATAAAAGAGGCTAGGGGAGAGGTGAGAGAGAAGGAGAGAAGTGAGGGCAATAGCTCGTCCTCACAAAGCCAGATAAGCGTGGAGGGAACTAAAATACAGAGAAGTGTAAGTGCAGTAAGTGGGAATGAAAGTGATGGAAAGGCAGGCCAACAGAGTGGGGGTGAAGGGGGAGAGATTAGGGAAAGTAAAGGTGGAAAAGGAGAAAAGGCAGGCCTTAGTGGAAGAACAAAAGTAAGTTATGAAAGCGAGAGAGAAAGGAAGGCGAGGGAGTGGCATGTAAAAGAGGTGATAAATAATATAAATAAAGAGGCAGGTGACTTAGGGTTAAATGTTTCAAAAACGGAATGGCTGAAAGTACAGTTCCCAAAAGCAGAGGTGTCTAAAGAGGAAGTAAGAAAATTAGGAATACAATGTAGTACGTATCATATCCGTGAGGCGTTAGAGAAATTGCTGGGACACGTGAAGTAATTAGATGCAATGTTAAATGTCCTGTGGAAAGTACGAAAAGTCGCGTGTAGAAATGGGAAGTAACCATATTTTTTTGCATTGAGTGTGTTTGGTAGTAGATGCACAGATGATGCCTTGGAATGTGTTGTTTTGTTTGGCTTTTTAGAATGGTTTTGTGCCTTTGGGTTGGTTTTTGTCTTGGCAATATAAGGATTGTATAGTGATGTTTTCGGTTTATTATTTTCTGTAAAATGATACTAAATGGTTGTTAATATGTGAACCGTAAAAAAAAAAAAAAAATGTCTGTGAGTGGGTTTAATGGCTTTGCATCTCATCCCAGCCTCTGTCTAAAAGCTGTGTTTAAAACAGTGTGCATTGGCTTGAGGATTGGCTTGTGTAATACGAGCTTGAGACAAAAGGTGGCACTGAGTGCTCATTTGCATGTCATTTCCCAGAATCCCTTGCTGCAGTGGAAGCGCTGTATGCTGGGTGACAATGGGGAAAGACAGGGTTGCAGACCTGTCTAAGACATGCAAATGAACATACAGTAATATTTACAGTTGCTATATATATATACATATATGTACCCCTCAGTTTTATACAGTCATGGTGTTCATCATGTGTGGGACGCAGAGCCCAGAACCTAATGTCATGTTAGCATCAGAAAGTCACAGTAATAACTCAGCACTCACCCATGTAACACCTTCTCTGGTAGCTCTCTGTCTGTGTCTCTATCTACCTTTCTGTCTCCTGCATGACCAGGGAGGCTGCGAGGGACCCCCTCCCCCTCCGAACCGGTACCCACATATAACAGACGAGTAATGACAGACTCAGTTTGGAGGTATAAAAGGCCGCGGCTTTGTTTATTAACAATCATAATACTGGAGTAAGCGCTAGTCCAAGCCAGAGTGGGGTCAGGGGGTCAGCCAGGCCTTGGCCTTCTGCCCCCGTACCCGGCCGACCCCTAAAGAGCCGGCCGTTGTCGCGAGTGGGTTCCCGGGTGTCACGTTAGCTTGACCCCGCCCAATCGCTCCTACCCCCGGGCGACGCCCGCCCCGAGCCCATCTGGCAAGGACAAGCACTTACCCCCGAACTGCCGCCGCGACAGTGGCAAAATGACCAACTGGAGCCTCCTGAAGGAACTTCAGTCCTTTGTTTCTCGGGAGGTCTTCGGACACTGCCCTGTAAAATATGATGGTACATGTTACAGCTTACAGGTAGTACAGACAGCTTATCACCAAGGGAATTGAAAATACTCCACGGAGTGGCCGGGTGCAAGCGTCTGCCCCCGACTGTCTTGCTAATGGGGTGGGTGGGTGGGAACTTCGCAGCAGACCGGGAGCAGAATGGAAGATTCAGCTCCCGGCTGCCTCTTTTGTACTGCCCTAGGCCTGTCCCCCCCCCCCCCCCCAGGGGGGGGCCGCGACGTCGGCCCAGAGATCCCAGCGAGGTGAGGGGGGAGGGGGGCTTGCCCCCTTGTCATGGGCGTCCCTCGCCTAATTGGCTGGAGGGATTGCTTGACCAGGGAGGCTGCGAGGGACCCCCTCCCACTTGGAAATGGTACCCACATATAACAGACAAGTAATGACAGACTCAGTTTGGAGGTATAAAAGGCCGCGGCTTTGTTTATTAACAATCATAATACTGGAGTAAGCGCTAGTCCAAGCCAGAGTGGGGTCAGAGGGTCAGCCAGGCCTTGGCCTGCTGCCCCCGTACCCGGCCGACCCCTAAAGAGCCGGCCGTTGTCGCGAGTGGGTTCCCGGGTGTCACGTTAGCTTGACCCCGCCCAATCGCTCCTACCCCCGGGCGACGCCCGCCCCGAGCCCATCTGGCAAGGACAAGCACTTACCCCCGAACTGCCGCCACTCACGGCTCTATTTAAACCTCCTTAAATTAGACCGTGCCGCCAACCCCGCAAGGACCCTCTCCAGCCCCTCCTGCAAATCGTTATTGAACAAGTCCGCCCCTATCTCGGATAAGTGTGTGCCGTCGGCCCGGAACAGGCCGGTTGACTTGTAGTCAAACTCGTGATGGGTGATCTGCCATCCCCCACACTGCATCACAAACTTCCCCACCATCTTGTTCAGTTTGACCCGCGGTCGGTCGATGGCCCCTCCACACTCTCCTGCACAATATGTCCGACCAAACGATCTGTACTTCTGGCCAACTGGTGAGTATGAGGGCCAGGTCGTGTTTTATTGAATTAACCAGCTTGAAGTAGCGTCGAGCGGCCAGGTCGTTGCCCCCGACGTGGAGGAGCAAGATCTGCGGCGCCCTCCTATCCCTGCCCATCACCATTAGCCGCGGGAGCAACTGAGCCCACCGCAGCCCCCAACCTCCCCCCCATACCACATTTGCCTCCTCCGTTCGCAACCCGAGGTTAGCCCCGCATGGGCGTTTGACAGCCCGCTTCTCTGCCCAGTGTATAAGCGAGTCTCCGATTATCCAAGTGGGTGCGGCGTCTGTGAAGGTATAAAGAGGATGAGGGGGTTTATCCAAGCACGCTAAATCCCAGATAATGCGGGCCTGATATAGGACCGGTATCTGTTAGACTTCCATCGCCCTATCTTTTGTATCGCAGCTACTGACAGCCCCGCGCGTGATGCCTCCGTTGCCGCCCCAATCCGGAACGAATGTGTCCCGTATTGTGCCTCTTCGAGGCCCTGGTGTCTTAGGCACATGCGGAAAACCCGCATGTACTGGAATCTAGATAACGGTACCCCGTCTGCGTGAAGGAGCAGGGGACCCTGACCGTCTGGCCTGCATGCCAAGTATTCCCTGAGCGTGCTCACTGGGCAAAATTTAGTCCCTGGTAGCCCTAGCAAAGATATCCACGCTCCCCTCCCCCGCTGGTCTGTTTTTGACCTTTTCACGTGTAGTTTGACCCACCCTTCCCCTAAGACTATGTCCTCAAACTGCATCCCTCCCTCGCCCTTGCGCGACGCGCACACCAACTCCCCAGCTCGCAGTGCTGCGAAGAAAGCCAATGCAAACGTCAGCCGGAAAAGTTTCGCCTCGAACCCCGATAGGCACACTCTGTCTGTGGCCTGCATTAAACCTTCTAATATCGCTGGTGTCACTGGCCGTCTGCTGTCATTTGTCGCCGTCCCCTTTGTTAACCCCGCTAGGACCCTTTTGATGATAAATGCCTTCGTTGGGTCCCCCTTGCCCTCTAGCTGCAAAAAGAAGGAGACCCCTGTCACTTTTTTCCCTATGGATCCTCCCGCTAAACCCCTTGCCCTTAAGTTTAGGACAAATGATAGCAAGGTCCCGAATCCCAATACGTCGAGACCCAATTCCCCTGCCAGACTTAGATAATCGCGCCACGCTGCCGAATAGGCCCGCCACGTACCCGGAGCCAGCGATGATCGTACCAACGAGGTCACTGGGTCGTCGCCAGCACCCAAAGGTCTGCAGGGCATGGACTGCCGATTAGGTCTGCCCCGGGGGCCAGTCTCCGAAACAGCGCCATCTGTAACCGGGATAAGGCATCAGCAATGTTATTCGCCACCTCCGGGACATGTCGAGCCTTGAACGCTATGTTCAATTGCAAGCATGCCAGTACGAAACAGCGCAGAAGGGACAGCACCGGCGGGGAGCGTGAGCCGAAATTGTTCACGGCTTCCACTACACCCATGTTGTCTGTCCAAAAAATTACTTGCTTATTTGCGAATAAGTGACCCCACAGGCGCACTGCGACGAGCAAGGGAAATAGTTCCAAGAATGCCAAGTTCTTAATGAGCGGCGTCCCCCGCCAGTGGGGAGGCCACCGCTCCGCGCACCATGCCCCACCGAAGTAGGCCCCAAAACCGACTGACCCTGAGGCGTCTGTAAACAACTGCAACTCTGTGTTGTTGGATGGGGGACCTCGCCACAAGGTTCTGCCGTTATAATCCTTTAAAAAACGCAGCCACACCGTCAAGTCCTTTCGGATTTCGGTGGTGAGGCGGATGAAGTGGTTGGGTCGTCTCACCCCGACCGTTGCTGCGGAGAGGCGCCTGGCGAAAACCCTCCCAGCCGGCATTACGCGCGCAGCAAATACTAAGTGGCCTAGCAGCGCCTGGAAGTGCCTCAATGATGTTTTCTTGAGAGCTATGAATTCGCGGAGAAGCCTGCTTAGGGCGACCAGCTTCTCCGGAGGGAGCCTGTACTCCATCGCCTCAGAGTCGATTTCTATGCCCAAAAAGGTAAGAGTGGTTGTTGGCCGCACCGTCTTCTCGTCGGTCAAAGGAACGCCGAATTCACGCGGCAGGGCTGAAAATTCGAACAGCCACCTAGCGCATAAGTCCGAACCCCTGGGGCCAACAAAAAGGAAGTCGTCCAAGTAGTGCATGACCCCCGCTGCCTGCACCCTCTTCCGGGCCACCCATTCTAGGAAGGTGCTAAATGTCTCGAAATAAAAACAAGAAAGCGCACATCCCATTGGTAAGCATAAGTCTATGTAGTACTGACCTTCGAGCATGCAGCCTAGCAAATGAAAGCACTCGGGGTGGACTGGCAAGTGTCTGAAGGCCGATTTGATGTCAGCTTTTGACATTAGAGCCCCTTCTCCCATCCTTTCCACCAGCGCTGCGGCTTGATCGAAGTTCGCGTAAGACACCGAACACAACTCCCTGTCAATGCCGTCGTTTACCGACGACCCCTCGGGGAAGGATAGGTGTTGTATCAACCTATACTCCCCAGCCTCTTTTTTTGGGGACCACTCCCAATGGGGAAATCCTGAGATTAGGCAAGGGAGGGGACTCGAAGGGGCCAGCCATCCTTCCCAATTGGACTTCCTTCCAGACCTTTTCCCTAGCTACGTCACCGTGTGTCCTGACCGATTTCAAGTTTCGACTAAACTCAGATCCCGCTTGATATTCAAACGGGATCCTAAACCCCTCCTTAAACCCAGCTAGGAGTAGCTGGGCCGCTTCCCTATTGGGATACCTTGCTAGCCACGGTGCCAAATTGGCGACGATTATTGGTGTCGCTGCCCTCGCGTCCAAACGTCCGCCCTGCGCCCCTCCCCCTGCGACCGCCCTTCTTAAAACACTTTGCCTGGGCGTGGCGGTCGCCGCAAAAGGAGCAGATGTGTTGGAAACGGCAGTTGTCGTACGTGCAGTTGGACTGGTTAAACGGCCAACAGACGCCCGAGTTGGTGTGCAGCGACTGGCTAGTCCCTGGTACGTTATTCCGCCATGCCCCCCTACCTCCGGTGCCGCACCCTCGAAAGGAATCTGCCCCGCCCCCAGACACAAACTGCAGATACAGGTTGACATCCTTGACGTTCCATGGTATCACCACCTCTTGGGCCTTCATTGATTGCCTAAAGCACCGGTCATATGTCCACCAACCCGTTCCCCCGTAAGTGTGGTGTGCTTCCTCGATCATGTCGTGATACGTAAAGAGCGATGCGCACGCCTGGGGATCCTTCTCCCCAATTACTCCAGCCAGGATAACAAATGCCTTCGACCAATTGCGAAAGGTGTGTGGGAAAAGCCTCTTTTCCACATCCACCTTCTTCGCTTCCCCCGTCTTTGAGGACGCGGCCAACGCCTCCCTGTAGCCTGGTAGCAGAGATAATATATCTACGTACTCCCCGGCCCATATCTTGTCCTTCACCTCTTTCAGCAAGTGCAAGCCCACTGAGCTAGGTCTGGATGTATAAGAGACCTTATATGCCGCATCGGGCATCCTCTTATCCTTGGCTAGCTCCTCTGAGGCGGGTGCCGCCTGAGGGAGGGGGAGCGTGGAGGATGGTGATTCCACTTGCCCGGCCTGCCCACCAGCCCCTAGAGGTGTGTTGTTAACCGCCTGCGGGCGGAAACAGCGGCCACTGCCGCTGCTGGAACTACAGGTGTCGCTACCGCTGGCGCCGCCCCCAATGCTGGCGCTACGACTGTCGCTATAGCTGGAGCTATCGCCGCTGCTGATGCGATTAGCGTTGCTAGAACTGGCGCTGCGCTTATCGCTGGTGTCACTACTGCTGGTGACTCTGCCGGTGCATGAGCATCAACAGCTGCCTCTGGAACCAGCCTTCTTCCTTGCTTCGCGCGTCAGCCTGCAGTTGTATGATTTTGTCTACGAAGTACATTCTGATTGATGCGCTAAGTGTCGCGGGAGTGTGATTTCAATTTGCGTGATTTAACTATGTGTTCCGTCTACTGGGTTTTTCTGTGAGTATGGGAAGTATCGAGGGTCGACGGAGGCGGATCCGATCCGGATGAAAACTGAATTGCTACTCGCACGAGGTACCGAAACTGACTGAAAGAAACATGAATTGATATGTTATCATCGATACATGGGACCTTCTGATAACCGAAGAAGGGGCGTTAGGCCTGCTATTTGCAACCGCCCCTTTACCCCCTTCCCGCATGCATATTTGCTATACCAGCATATTTCCCTGATCGTGCCCAGTCAGGGAGTGGGATTACCCGCACCATCCCTGGCCATGCGCTGAACAGGAAGTGGGATTACCCACACCAAACCAGAGGCATGCGGCCCTGTGCTGAACAGGGAGTGGGGGGTTACCCGTCCATAGCAGGGCCATGTGCTGAACAGGAAGTGGGGTTACCCATACAATAGCAGGGCCGTGTGTTAAACAGGAACTGGGATTACCCATACAATAGCGGGAGCCAAGTGCTGAACAGGAAGAGGGATTACCCATATGATAGAGGGAGCCAAGTGCTGAACAGGAAGAGGGATTACCCATACGATAGAGGGAGCCAAGTGCTGAACAGGAAGAGGGATTACCCATGCCCTACCATGGCCTGCGCTGAACAGGAAGTGAGATTAACCCCTACACGCGTTATACCTCTGCCTGCAGCATAACGCACCGTATACCCCACGTCGTCCTGAATGTAGCATGTAACGCTGGACCAATACAGCACATGACCCCCAAAGGCAGTATATACACACACCATATGCTCCACGCAATGGCCCGAAGCCAAGCATGCAGCATATACACCATATAATCCAAACCCGTCATGTAACCGCGCATGTGGTCTATAAACATTATATTCAGAACCCAGCACGTAACCATGATTGCAGTGTATACCATATAATCCAAATACAGCACGCCACCACCACTGCGGTACCATATACACCCCTGTAACCCAAATACCGCACATTATAACACTGACTGTAGCATATATACCCGTTATAATCCAATACGGCGCGTAACCTTGAATGCAGTACAGTATATCCACTATACCCGCCATGTAACCCACTTAAAGCACATTATAACACTGAATGCAGCATATATACACCTTAAACTCCACATGCCGCACGTAACCGTGAATGCAGTATATACTCTATAAACGACTTTATAACCCTGAATGCAGCATATATACACTTTATAATCCACATACAGCACTTACCCTGAATGCGGTATATACACTATGTACGCCATGTAACCCAATTACAGCACATTACAACACTGAATGCAGCATAAATACATAGGGTGACCAGATTTCGAAAATGAAAAACCAGGACACCTTAAAAAATAATTTATTAAACAAATGACATCACGTGACACCCCCCGTTGCCATGACAACAAGACACTCTGATGCCCCTGCAGTGTTAGTGTGTATAGAGGTGGGGGCTTTGCTTGGGCCCTTCAACTCTTACAGCCAGGGCATTATTGGCCAGGAATGCCCAGTTCGGAGGGGATTACTACTTCAAAATGTATTTGATTCGTAACAACATCAAAAAACTCTAATACCAATAACTAACAACCACAGACAATGATAATCTAAACCATCAAATAAAATGTCTACGGCCCTTGTTCAAGCATGTTTGCGGTACTTACCAGATAAATCAGTGCCTGCAATCCACGACTGTATCCGCCTCTCCGAGCGTCTGAAAGCAATCCAGCGTTCCTGGTGTGTGGCTGAAGAGGTGAGGGACTCCCTCCTCTCAAACGGAAAAGAAGAGCAAAAAATAGAGTTGGAACATACCTATCATACAGGGATGAGAGAGAGAGACAGAGAATGAGAGAGAGACAGAGAATGAGAGAGAGACAGAGAATGAGAGAGAGACAGAGAGAGGGACATAGGGAGAGAGAGACACAGAGAGAGAGAGAGAGACAAAAGTAATGTACTGTATAACCATTATACCGTACCCCCTAGTATTCGTGTAATCATTGTCCCACACCCCCTATAACTCACGCTTTGGCAATACTGAAATGTTCTTTTGTCATGCCAATAAAGCTGATTTGATTTGAGAGACAGAGACACAGAGACACACACAGAGACACAGAGAGAGACAGAGATACAGAGAGAGAGAGAGAGAGACACACACAGAGAGAGACAGAGACACACAGAGAGAGACAGAGACACAGAGAGAGAGAGAGAGACACGGGCCTATTTAGTAAGCGTTGATAAGGCTGCGTCTATAGTATTTCAGACGGAGGGAAGGCACACACGCTGCAATACACTTGCTGAAGTCTGAGCTTTTTATGGCTTTGCAGGGTATGCAGCGGGTGCGATTGGGGGCGTGGCAATGAATATTTGGAGGCGTGGCAATAACGTTCCGGCGCGGACGTCACTTCCCTACCTCACATCCCGATCCACCGGCATTTTTTCAGATGCAGCATCTGAAGCACTGTGCAGACAAGAAGAAAAATGCACACAATGCGCACCAGAGATTAAAATATAGTAAATTATTTATTAATAAAACAAGAAATAACCGTGGGGGATCCAACCCCACCTCAGTACATATGCGTCACAGATCCGGGTTCGGTTACAGAGTGACCTGACGTGTCACGACAGGTCACTCTGCGCGTATTCTGACAGGCTGAGACGGCGTTTGCAGGTAGGAATTTATATATACACTATATCTTCATCTCCTTCATAGTAATGACATTAAAAACACATTTATTCACAGAATTAAGTAGTCACTGTGTGGGATTAGTTTAAGATTTATTTATTAGATAATTTATCACTATGTAACACACTTTAAATCACAAATAAATAGGTATCACATTATTGCAATGTATTCAGTTGTAAGATATTAATGTTATTTGTAACACACAGTAGATTAGAAACATCACAATAATTAAGTATTAAATGTAATATTTATTGATCCCTGTAGCACTATTACAATTTGTTGGCATGGTAATCTATAACAGGGGAGCGCAAACTTCTGAAGCTGCGTCCCCCTGCCTGGCCTCCCCCGGTCTTGCGCCCCCTCTCCTACCTGCCAGCACACTCCGGGGTCGAGTGACGTCACATGACCCCGCGGTGTCATTTGATGCCGCGTTGCCATGGAGACGTGTCTGAATCCCGGTCAGTGTTACTGTTGCAGAGGCCTCACGTGATCCCCGGCATTTCATTTAAATGCCTTGGGGAGGAGCGCGGGACCTCTGCACCCGCCCCCGCGCCCCCCCAGACAAATCTCCCGCCCCCCAGTTCACGCACCGCTAACCTATAACATTATGTGTGTGTATATGTGTGTGTAAATATATATATACACATATACACACACATATATATATGTATATATATATATTTATATATACATATATATATCTTCTCTCCGAAGAAGACCGTTTTATATGTATGTATGTATGTGTGTGTGTGTATATATATATATGTATGTGTGTGTATATATATATATATATATATATATATACACATACGTATGTGTGTATATATATATATATATATGTGTGTGTGTGTGTCATACAAGAATCTATTACTGTATTATCTAAAATAAGTAACACATGTGATCTATTATGCCATTACCAATTGGACTGTAGGACTATAAAACCATTACGAGTGAGTTGTAGCATTATCCCCTGATGAAATCGGCCGTGTGCTGAAGAAACGCGTAGGTACTTTCTTCTCGTTATTGCCACACTATCCGTCTTGACGCCGGAAGGGAAGTTGGTACGCAGCCAAGACGAGACACCGGAATTACAGAGTGGAATCACAACTGCATACTACAGATTGCCGGAGGACCACACTGCGAGGGGCGCAGCCTATCGAGTTTCCCGGTCATCGTCCAAAGTCTGGAGCTGCGGATTGACCACCGGATTACCACGGAGCCCGAGCTTGTCTCATACAATGCTTTTACCAAACGGGCGTTTGTGAGTTTGTTATTTTTATCTTGTCCAGGAAATGAAATTGTTAAACCAAATTTACACATGGAGCGGGCGCTTTCTCTTCTTTTTGTTTTGTTTAGATATCTATCGAGGAGGTGGTTGTTTCCCCGAAGAGAGCTGCCAGGGCTCCAGAGGACGCCCGAATTGGATCCTTTTATGATTGAGTTATAACATAGCTATTAGAGCTAGTTTTCTGGACTTTTATTGTGTTTAGGCATAGTGTTTATTATTATTTTATTACAGCTACTTTTTAGTAATTGCACTGTTATTAATTCTGGCCACTATTTCTCACTGCCATTATAATCTCTCTCTAGCGACAACCAGATTGCTATATCAGCTATATTATTTATTGGTTATACCAGGGGAGCACAAACTTTTGCAGCTCGCCCCCCTGCCTTCCCTCTGTTGGTGCTCGCGCCCCCCCCCCCCCTTACCTTGATGCGGCGTTACGTGACCTGCAGCGGCATTTGACGAGGGTGACGTCACATGACCCCGCGGCGTAATTTAACACCGCGTTGCCATGGACACGAGTGACGCCGGCAGAGTCAAGGTAAGTAATAGCATTGCAGAGGCCTCACGTGATCCCCCGGCATTTAATTTTAATGCCTCGAGGAAGTGCGCGGGGCCTCTGCAACCGCCCGCGCCAACCCCCCCCCCCGAAAATTCTCCCCCCCCCCCACTTTGCGCACCTCTGGGTTATACCATATATATATATATATATATATATATATATATATATATATATATATTGTGACAGAAACCAGGGGATGGTAATAAATTCCGTATATAGGGCTCCCAGGATACTAGACAGTTTCTATCCTGTTTGGCCTGGGAGTGCAGCCTTATAATACATACACTCCATCCCACAGTTTGGCAAGCGCTGGAACTGAGGGATGAGAGATCCAGACCAGAGTTTGTCTGCTGCCTGATTTCTGTCACCTGTCATGCTAATTAGGAATCAGGTATGAAAGACTGATTTCCTGTTTGCTCTGGGCTCCCCACAAGAGCCAGGAGGCTGGAAGGCTGCTGAACTACAGAGGGGAGAAGCCTCTTCCCCAAACAGGTTCAATCTTTCTGTTCATTTGTGCAAGACTGCAAAAGTACCGTGTTTTGATGTTGGAAGTGGAAAAGCCACTTCCAACCCTGAGTCAGGGATATCTAAGTTAAGTTATCGCTCAGGTGAGCAGCTTTTGTTTTGATCTGTTTTCTGTTGTATGCACTGTGGCAGTCTCAGTGCCTGGGACTGAATAAACCAGGCATAGCCTGTTTAAAGGAACAGTACGTGACGCCTCATCATTTAACCTACCCTAAAAGACCGTGTTCTAAACAGTCCCGGACAAACGACGGAGCCCCGGAGTAAGCCGTTTGTCACATATGGTGGAGAATGCGGGCAGAGCACTAGGGGGTCTGCGGGTTGAAGAACTTTGAAAAAAAAAAAAAAAAAAAATTTTCATCCTCTGCAAAGAAGATGGAAGACGTGGTGGGTGCGCTGGTACGCAATGTCGCTGCCCAGAAAGACGTGAATGAAACCCAGCAACAGCTGTTAATAGCCCAGCAAGAAACTAATGCAAACCAGCAGCAGACGAATGCAGCCCAGCAACAGCTGCTAATAGCCCAGCAAGAGATTAATGCCAACCAGCAACAGGCGAATGCAAACCAGCAACAGACGAATGAAGCCCTGCAAAACGCGAATGCAAACCAACAAGAGACAAACCGCTTGCTGAGAGAGGAGCAACAGCGGTTCGCTCAGGGCTTACAGCAGGAACTCGAGATCCTGAGGGGGACTATCAGTAACCTTCCACTGGCAGCGGCAGCCCCAGTTCCGAAAATGACCAGGGCAAGCCACTACCTTCAGAAGATGGGACCCTCGGATGATGTGGAAGCCTATCTTCTCACGTTTGAACGCACGGCACAGAGAGAGGGATGGCCAGAAGCTGAGTGGGCTGGTCTAATCGCACCCTTCCTAAGCGGCGAACCCCAGAAGGCTTACTTTGATCTAGAGCCAGCCGAAGCTAACGTCTATGCAAAATTGAAGTTCGAGATCCTCGCCCGCCTCGGCGTAACCACGGCTGTTCGCGCCCAAAGGTTTCACGCATGGTCCTTCACGATGGATAAAGCCACCCGAAGCCAGATGTATGACCTCATCCACCTCGCCCGGAAGTGGCTACAACCCGAGATCAACTCAGCCAGCCACATCGTGGAACGGTTGGTCATGGACCAGTTCTTGAGGAAACTTCCCTCTGCCTTACGCCGTTGGGTCAGTCGGAGTGACCCCCACAATGCGGATGAGCTTGTGGCCCTCGTAGAAAGGTACAATGCAGCAGAAGAGCACCCGCAACCCACAGTCGTGGAGCAACCCCACTACCCGAGGTTCCAGGACTCTTCCAGAGACGGTAAAAGGGTACCGGGGTTAAGGGGCGCTGAAGAGCGGCGACCACCTTCACGCAGCACCAGCAACAGTGGTTCGCACACTAAGGGCAATAGCCAACATGGGGAGCCGGGAAAAGGCTCTAAGTGGGACACAGACTATGTACCTAAATGTGTAAATTGTCATGAGAGGGGCCACACAGCAAAAATCTGCCCACTAAATGATGAGCCCATGCAATGCAACAGCGTGGAACCTTATTCGCTGTTGTCCCAATGTATGGGCCCTAGCCCAGAGGACCCCTTGAATAACCATCTGTGGGCATTTGTAAAGGTTAATGGTAAGAGGGTTCGGGCACTTCTTGACTCTGGGAGCATGGTCACACTAGTGTCCGAATACCTCTTGCCCATTAAGAAGAAACAGGGAAACAGTTCACAAAGAGTGGCAATTTGTTGTATACATGGGGATAATCATGAATATTCCACTGTTGATGTTTTTTTTGAAACAGAGTTTGGTTCTTTAGATTTCAAGGTGGGTATTGTACCCAAACTGGCACATGATGTGTTAATAGGGACTGACTTTCCCCATTTTCTAAAAATGTGGTCCCCCGCTCAGAATAGCGCCCAGAGTTCAATAGCGAACCATAACGAAGTATTAGAAGAAACAAATCCTTTCCCTTTTTCAGAAATGGAGGTTGACGAGGGCCCAAATAAGAAGGGGGAAAAGGAGGAGTGCTGTAAAATTCCCTTCCCCATCACTACTTTGGTAGGGAATACCCCAAATCAAGATGTTGAGCAGACACTTACCACCCCAGAACCGGATAAGACCCTCGCTGACCTAGAGGTCAGTCCTGGGAGTTTTAAGAAGGCCCAGTGGGAGGACCCCACATTAGCGGTAGCAAGGGTAAATATACGGGACCAGAATAGTACTCCTGGCCAACCAGATAGGTCACTTGCTTACCCCTACTTCGAGGTAGAGAACGACCTAGTATATCGGGTTGATAAAAGGAAATCAGTTACAACTAAACAATTGTTGGTATCACGGACATTCCGTAACGTAGTATTACACCTCGCACATAGTCATCCATTGGGGGGACACCTAGGGGTGGAAAAGACAAAAGAAAAGGTTCTCCGAAGCTTCTATTGGCCTGGGGTTCTGGCAGAAATTACGAATTATTGTTCCTCATGCCCAGAATGTCAGATCACCGCCCCGTTCAAGGCGTACCGCAGCCCATTGGTACCCCTTCCCATAATAGAGGTACCATTTGACCGGATTGCTATGGATCTAGTAGGACCCCTAATAAAGTCTGCTAGGGGACATCAGCATATATTGGTAATATTAGATTATGCCACCCGATATCCGGAGGCAGTTCCCCTACGTAGCACCTCAGCTAAAAACATAGCAAAAGAGTTAGTAGTTCTGTTTTCCCGGGTCGGGATTCCTAAAGAGATTCTATCTGACCAGGGAACACCATTTATGTCCCAAGTAACGAAAGAGCTATGTAAACTCCTAAAAATCAAGCATCTCAGAACCTCAGTCTATCATCCACAAACAGATGGTTTAGTGGAAAGGTTCAATAAAACCTTAAAGAGCATGTTACGGCGGGCGGTTGATAAAGATGGGAAAAACTGGGATTGTTTGTTACCGTACCTGTTATTTGCCATTAGGGAAGTTCCCCAATCATCCACAGGCTTCTCCCCGTTTGAACTATTGTATGGCCGACACCCAAGGGGCTTACTGGATATAGCCAAAGAGACTTGGGAACACGAGGTTACCCCTTACAGAAGTGTAATAGAGCATGTTGCCCAGATGCAGGACCGCATTGCTGCAGTCCTACCCATAGTGAGGGAACACATGGAGAAAGCTCAAGAAGCACAGAGGAATACATATAATAAGGGTGCTAGGGTCAGAATTTTTTCTCCAGGTGATAGGGTACTAGTTCTGGTTCCCACCGTGGAGAGTAAATTCCTTGCTAAATGGCATGGGCCATATGAGGTCTTGGAAAGAGTGGGAGAAGTAAATTATAAGGTAAGACAGCCAGGTAGGAGGAAACCTGAGCAAATTTACCATATAAACCTACTCAAGCCCTGGAAAGATAGAGAAGTCTTGTTAACCCTAGTACCCCCAGATCCGTCAGAGAATCAAGAAACTGACCCAGAGGTTAGCATAGCTGAAACCCTGTCTGTTCATCAGAAACGAGAGGTTCAGAATTTAGTGAAAAGAAACAAAGAAATCTTCTCTATACGGCCAGGTAGAACTAGCGTAATTGAACATGACCTAGTCTCTGAACCGGGGGTCCGAGTTAACCTTAAACCGTACCGAATCCCAGAGGCCAAAAGAAAGGCTATAAGTTTAGAGGTTAAAAAAATGCTAAAACTAGGTGTAATTGAGGAATCCCAAAGTGGGTGGAACAGCCCTATAGTCTTAGTCCCAAAGCCAGATGGTACAACAAGGTTTTGTAATGACTACCGGAAACTAAACGCGGTGTCAAAATTTGATACTTATCCTATGCCCAGGGTAGATGAACTGGTAGAGAGACTGGGCAAAGCCCGATATCTCACAACCCTAGACCTAACAAAAGGGTACTGGCAGGTTCCCCTCACAGAAAGGGCAAAAGAAAAGACAGCCTTCTCAACCCCAGACGGCCTCTTTCAGTATAAGGTGTTGCCTTTTGGCTTACATGGAGCTCCCGCCACATTCCAAAGAATGATGGATAAAATTTTAAAACCACATGCTCGGTATGCTGCCGCCTACCTGGATGATGTGGTAATCCATAGTGAAGATTGGCAATCCCACCTTCCAAAGGTCCAAGCTGTGCTTGACGCAGTCCGGTCTGCTGGACTAACTGCTAACCCCGCTAAATGCACTATTGGTCTGGAGGAGGCCAAGTATCTGGGATATTCTATTGGCAGAGGTTTACTCAAACCCCAAACACTCAAAGTGGAGGCGATACAAAATTGGCCAAGGCCAGTTACAAAAAAACAAGTAAGGACCTTTTTGGGGTTAATTGGGTACTATAGAAGGTTTATTCCCAATTTTGCAACTAAGGCAACCCCACTAACTGACCTCACAAAAGCAAGAGGACCGCTAATGGTAAAGTGGTCCCCCGAAACCGAACAGGCCTTTAGAAGCCTGAAAGAAGCTCTCTGTGCCCAACCAGTGTTGGTCACACCTGACTTCTCCAAAGAGTTCGTAGTCCAAACCGACGCATCTGAGGTAGGGCTGGGGGCGGTACTCTCCCAGGAGTCTCAAGGTGAGGAGCACCCCATCCTTTATTTAAGTAGGAAACTAAATCCCCAGGAGAAAAATTACTCCATAGTAGAGAAAGAGTGTCTCGCAATAAAGTGGGCTGTAGAGACGCTCAAATACTACCTGTTGGGGAGAAAATTCCGGTTGGTCACAGATCATGCACCCCTTACCTGGATGTGTCAAAACAGGGAAAAGAATGCTAGAGTGACCAGGTGGTTCCTAAGCCTACAACCCTTTAAATTTTCTGTGGAACACAGGTCAGGGCACAAACATGGCAATGCTGACGGGTTGTCAAGGATGCACTCCCTAATATCCATGGTCGCTCATCCCTCGAGGTCTGAGCTGGGGGGGAGGATATGTGACAGAAACCAGGGGATGGTAATAAATTCCGTATATAGGGCTCCCAGGATACTAGACAGTTTCTATCCTGTTTGGCCTGGGAGTGCAGCCTTATAATACATACACTCCATCCCACAGTTTGGCAAGCGCTGGAACTGAGGGATGAGAGATCCAGACCAGAGTTTGTCTGCTGCCTGATTTCTGTCACCTGTCATGCTAATTAGGAATCAGGTATGAAAGACTGATTTCCTGTTTGCTCTGGGCTCCCCACAAGAGCCAGGAGGCTGGAAGGCTGCTGAACTACAGAGGGGAGAAGCCTCTTCCCCAAACAGGTTCAATCTTTCTGTTCATTTGTGTAAGACTGCAAAAGTACCGTGTTTTGATGTTGGAAGTGGAAAAGCCACTTCCAACCCTGAGTCAGGGATATCTAAGTTAAGTTATCGCTCAGGTGAGCAGCTTTTGTTTTGATCTGTTTTCTGTTGTATGCACTGTGGCAGTCTCAGTGCCTGGGACTGAATAAACCAGGCATAGCCTGTTTAAAGGAACAGTACGTGACGCCTCATCATTTAACCTACCCTAAAAGACCGTGTTCTAAACAGTCCCGGACAAACGACGGAGCCCCGGAGTAAGCCGTTTGTCACAATATATATATATATATACACACACACACATATACACACACACACACGTGTATGTGTGTATAAAACAGACTATATATATACATATAGTATGATATATATATATACATACTATATGTGTATGTATATATATATATATAAATATATATATATATGTATATATATATATATATATGTATATATATATATATATATATATATATATATATATACGACTATTAAGGTTAAAGATAATGGTGAAATACAGGGTTGCAGACCTGTCTAAGACATGCAAATGAATATACAGGAATATTTACAGTATATATATATATATATATATGGCCACCAGAATACCAAGAAGTGATCTCCTTGAATACAAACAGAAGGAGACAAGCGACAGGGTTCCTTTGGTGGTCACATATAACCCACACCTAGGAGACCTACGCAAGATCGCCAGGAAACTACAACCCATCCTCCAGGAAGATACAAGACTGCAACAGGTCTTCCCTGAAGCACCCTTATTATCATACAGACAACCCCATAATCTCAAGAATATTATGGTGAGGAGTAAAGTATTCAGCAGTACAACTGAATGCGGGACAAAACCATGCCAGGACCCAAGATGCAAAACCTGCGCAATGCTCTACACAGCGGACACAATACAAATACCACACAAGAATCGGGAATACAAAATCAGAGGAGGGTTCACCTGTTCCTCCAGCAATGTCGTGTACCTCATCATGTGCATGAAATGCCCAGGGGGCTGCTACTACATAGGTGAGACAGGACAGGGGCTAAACAAGAGAATGAACCTGCATCGCCACAGCATCACACGCGGAACAAGAGACAGTCCTGTTGGCGAACATTTCTCTGACTCTGGCCATAAGATGAACGATCTGAGGGTTGCCATACTCAAAGGTAATCTTAAAACCCCGAAAGAGAGACGGTTGCATGAATACAAATTTATGCAACTGTTCGGGACACTTAGCAGTGGCCTAAACAGAGATCGAAATTTTATGAGTCATTACTGACACTAGCGAACTCTCTTCCCATGAGCGCTAAAGGCCATGTCTGTACATACTGTGCTATATGTATGCACACACAGCTGTCTCTCACACATACTAATACTCCTTATTTTTCCATCCATATACACCAATAGGGACCACATAGTATCCACACACACTTTTAGTTGTGCTACAAACTCTCACATTTCCACACCCACCCACACCATTTATATCCCTCTCACTCCACACACACTTTGTGTAGAGCACTGTTTATACTGTGGGCTCTCCATTCATTTTTATTCACACTGATACACATACACACTCTTTCTTCACTTGCTTTCAGTTACCCTTTGACACCTCTAGCCATAAAACACATCCACACCGGGGGAAGGAGAAGCACAGATAACATTCCAAGAGACACTGTTTTTAAGTTATCCTTGCTTCATTCATTGTAACATCGCCGGAAGAAGAGATCAGTGTATCTCGAAAGCTCGCACAAATAAAAGCATTTCGTTAGCCACAGAACGGTATCATCTATTTATTTTTTGATTATTGAAGCTCGGCTAACACAGTACTGATACCTCTACATGTATATATATATATATATATATATATATATATATATATATATGTGTTCAAATAACGGGGGGAAAAAAGGGGGGAAGGTGGGGAAAAAAACCTCGCATCTACTTTTGCAATATTAATGCCACCATAAGCCAATAAATAACTTTACATCAGTAAGAATTGGCGGTGCTCACGGGTTGTAAATAGTATGAGTGAAAAGAGAAAAAAGTAACCCGTGTGGGAGCACTCAGGTATGCAGATTAACATATAGTATTTTATTTATTTGACACAGTGCAAAAAAGGATAAGTAAACAGTACATGATTAAAAACACTTAAAAAAGGCTAGGACCCCTGTCACGGGTACTACCCATAGACACAAGTGGGCAAAACTAGGGAATGACTCAAATTGTCAACCCTTAACATGAAAATGGATAGTGACTCAAGAAACACTTGGATAGGTCAGAATAAATCACAACAGGTTAATGGGTTCACAGACACCTATACAAAGCTAAAGATAATACGTACTACACACCAATGAAGTGACTAGTCAAAATATAAATGACAATCTTAAACCATCATGAATCTGCTTGAGCATACAATTATGTAACCAATACCAACAGCACAAATTAATCACTTGAAGGAAAAAGGTGGCATGATGGGATGAAGTCACTAGATGTGTAGAGCAATGAAGTGTGTGAATAACATGTATGGAAAATTGCCTGATGAACACCTATTAGATAACCTTGTGTGTGTTGTCAGTATCCATAATGAAAAAATAGAGTGTCACAGTCCAGAGATTAGTTGCACCAGTGCTGGGTAGCATAGTTACGTGAACATCTGTCAGGGGTCCTGCCTAGCACCCCCACTCCGACGCGTTTCGTCCAGAGACTTAGACTTGGAGTGGGGGTGCGTCGGAGTGGGGGTGCTAGGCAGGACCCCTGACAGATGTTCACGTAACTATGCTACCCAGCACTGGTGCAACTAATCTCTGGACTGTGACACTCTATTTTTTCATTATGGATACTGACAACACACACAAGGTTATCTAATAGGTGTTCATCAGGCAATTTTCCATACATGCTATTCACACACTTCATTGCTCTACACATCTAGTGACTTCATCCCATCATGCCACCTTTTTCCTTCAAGTGATTTATTTGTGCTGTTGGTATTGGTTACATAATTGTATGCTCAAGCAGATTCATGATGGTTTAAGATTGTCATTTATATTTTGACTAGTCACTTCATTGGTGTGTAGTACGTATTATCTTTAGCTTTGTATAGGTGCCTGTGAACCGATTAACCCGTTGTGATTTATTCTGACCTATCCAAGTTTTTCTTGAGTCACTATCCATTTTCATGTTAAGGGTTGACAATTTGAGTCATTCCCTAGTTTTGCCCACTTGTGTCTATGGGTAGTACCCGTGACAGGGGTCCTAGCCTTTTTTAAGTGTTTTTAATCATGTACTGTTTACTTATCCTTTTTTGCACTGTGTCAAATAAATAAAATACTATATGTTAATCTGCATACCTGAGTGCTCCCATACGGGTTACTTTTTTCTCTTTTTACTTATATATATATATATATATATATATATATATATATATATATATATATATATATATATATATATATATATATATATATATATATATATATATATATATTGCGCGCGCACACACACATATAACGTTTTATCCAACTTTTTCATTTATCATTTGTAGAGAAAATGAACATTGTCGCCAGAAGCGCTATTTTTTCAAAATGTAACATCTCTACTAGTGTAAAATGATACTTCATATAAAGCAGGTTATGGGACCCAGTATAAAATGACTATAATGTCTCTTATCACATCCCAGTATATGGATACTTTCTATTATCACAAGCTGCTAACATGTGACAGGGCTCAGAGTCTGAGCCCAGAATGTGACATACTGAACATTCTCATTCTAAATTTCAAAAAATATTGTGTTGATTTCTGACCTGACTGCCGTGGTTACAGCTCAACCACTCTGTTCTACTGCATGTCACCATTTTCTGCCACAACCAGCTGACGGTGGATCTGCAAGGAGTTCAACGCTCATTGGCATCACATCTGTGGCTTGGTTAACGTATCATTTCTCCAGCTTTTTATTGTATTGTTTTGAAGTAGATTATATTTATTTATTTGAATAGATATTTATTTAGTTTAATAGATATTTATTTAGTTAAATAGATTATATTTGTAAGTTTAATAAGTTATATTTTTTAGTTTAATAAGTTATATTTCTTAGTTTAATAAATTATATTTCTTAGTTTAATAAGATATATTTGTTAGTTTAATAAATTATATTTGTTAGTTAATAGATTATATTTGTTAGCACAGTAGATTATATTTACTAGTATTTAAGTCTCCCCCTCAGTGCCCCATTAGCACCCGTGCGCATATTTCACATCTTTTCGGAGTCGCTTATTTTTTAGACCCTCGGAGCCGAAACCTAAAGGGGTCAGCTAAGAAAGTTCGGATCAAGAGGAGCCGCACAGTTTAAAGACAGAACATTTCCAAGGGAGATGGAGACAATTTGGGTAAGATCTGATTAAAGGACAACCTTTGGGGAAGGAAAGGGTGACGCGGGAGTGTAAGAGGGGGGTGAGAGAGCAAGGTGGTGTGTCAGATTGGGGCAGAGCAAGAGAACGCAAAAATGATGGGGATTTGCTGCACACTAAAAAAAACAATTAGTCATACTTTTACCGGTGCCCCTTAGTCTCAGGGAAGACCGGCATTTCGTCCAATGTATACAATATGATTGATGGAAAAGGGCACACGGATTTGAATAAAAAAAGATAATTTATTGTGCCACAGACTACAATGTTTCGGCTGCTGGCCTTTCTTTACTGGCTTTAGTGGGTTTAGCCACTTTACCTGAGAAAGGCTAGCAGGCTGAAATGTTGTTGTCTATGGCAATGCAAGAGAAAACAGGTTGGGGGGGTGGGTTCTCGCAAGGTCGCCAACCCATGGGTGAGTGTCCCCGGTGGCAACTAGTCCTGGACCCCGGGAAAGCTGTCTGTGGCCCATACAAGCTGAGTAACATGTAGAAAGGACACATGTATGTTCAGAATGAGTTAGCATGGTATTTTGAGAGGCATCATAGCAGGTCAGTGCAAGTCAGTGCAGAGCACTGCAAGGTCAGTCAATATGAGGAAGGGTCCGATGGAGGATCCCAGAATATCTCTTAAAGCAGGGGTGCGCAAATCGAGGGGTGCGACATTTTCTTGGGGAGGAGGGAGGAGGGGCTCGGCGCTTACAGTGGCCCCTCGCTCTTCCCCACAGCATTTAAATTAAATGCCGGAAATCGCACGCAAGGCCTCTGTAAGTTCCCTTTCCTTGTCTCCGGCGGCTTCTGGAGACAGCAACGTGGCGTCACATGATGTGGCATTGCCATAGCAACGTGATATCACATGACGTCGTTATATCAGAACGTCGGAGACAAGGTGGGGAGGGTGGAGGGGGGAGCAGGGGAAAAAGGTTGCGCAACCCTGTCTTAAAGCATTGTCTTGCATACAGATCAGAGGCGAAGAATGGATATGGATATCCGATGTGAAGGAGGAAATAATACTGAGATCACTACCGCTAAGACCGATTCGATGGAAGAAGGTGAGTGATGAAATAGCCGTCACTGTGTAACTCTTCCAATTACCTGCAACTTCATGCAAAGAAATAGCAACGCTTGTTTTTAACGCATTAAGCACCTAATGGGGAATTCAACTGCTGAGAGTTTAAGGGAGTTACTCACCAAACTCAGCGACGTTTCTGTGTCTCTGTGATAACTCCCCCAGGACATGCTTGAAAACCAGAGGTAACTCAATGTATTTTTGATAAATAGAAACATGACCTTCTGGGGAGGGGTATATAATGGGTACTGGGCCTGGTGAGGTGGGTATAACGGGTTCTGGGCCTTGTGAGGTGGGTATAACGGGTACTGGGCCTGGGGAGGGGCGTATAGCAGGGTACTGGGCCTTGGGAGGGTTGTATAACTGGGTACTGGGCCTTGGGAGGGTTGCATAACTGGGTACTGAGCCTGGGGAGGTGGGTATAATGGGTATTTGCCCTGTGGAGGGCGGTATAACGTGGTATTGGGGAGGGGGTATAAGTGGCACAGGAGCTCTTGCGATACAGAGTATCACTGTCCCTGGTTACAAACACTTCATGTCTCCTGCAGATCAGGACACGCACGAAGGTGGTGCCCTTTGTGCCACCAGACGACGAGGCGGGCTACGAGGCGGACGACGAGGCATACGATAAAGCGGGCGTCAAGTGGTGCGAAGAGGTGGGCTACAAGGCGGCCGATGAGGCAGACGACGAAGCGGATGTCAAGTCTGGCGACGTGGTGGACGATGGCCTAGGAGAATACGAGAGGTGTGGACGGATCTGCTGCTTCACCTTTTTTAGGCGGAGGAGAAGACCCCGGGAGCAGGTAGCAGAATACGAGAGGTGCGGACAGATCTGCTGTTTCACCTTTTTTAGGCGGAGCAGCAGACCCCGGGAGCAGGTAGCAGAGGAGCCAGGGCGTAGATCCAGGGGTATTCTAGGGGCCATGAGAAGTTGGTTTGACCGCAGGAGAGGCAGATAAGATCAGGAAGGCTGCGGGAGGGGCAGGTACTATAGGGAGATTGGGATATTGGGCGTGAGAGGGTGAGAGAGAACAAGGAGCAGGGCCGGAGCACGGGTTTCATGCGCCCCAGGCGAAACTTAAAATTTGTGCCCCAGTTGTATAAAAAATAATAAGATAAATAAAATAATAAAATAAACAGTGGCGTAGCTATCGGGGCTGCAGGGGGTGCGACCGCACCCCAGCGCGACGCAAAATAAAAATAAAAGGGCGCCAAAATACTGGATAAAAAAAAGAATAATAATTTAAAAAAAAAGATAAATAAATTAGAAATAATAAGAGGAAAAAATAATAATGATTATTAATGCGCCCCTAGGACCTTTGCGCGCTAGGCGACCGCCTAATGGCCGGCCGGCCCTGCGAGGTATGCGGGAGGAAAAGGGGTGAATGGGATAGATATGCAGGGGAATGGGGGAGCAGGTGAGTTATACACAGGGGCACAAGGGCCCCATCACCCGCATCTCTATATACTGAGTGTGCCCCTGTGTATAACAACGCTGATCTGTGCTGTTCCATCTGATCTCACTGCACAGTGATCCAGGGACCATCCGATCGCCATTTAATGGGGTCAGGAAGGAATTTTTTCCCCCCATTGCACAGCAGGGGTTATGTTTCGCCTTCCTCTGGATCACAGCAACAAACTGCCCTTTGTGCATGAATTATCAGTGAGATCTTTATACACCCTGCATTGGTCTTCACTCCTTTGCTGCCGGAGGGGCCTGCAGTGCATTGCTCTGCGTGTTACTATATCGCTCTGCAATGTGCTGCAGGCCCCTACCAGCAAAGAGATTAATTATTTCAATAAAATACTCTCTTTAATCCAACCTATGTGTAGTGTCTTTTCTATCCGTTGTATCTATTGCTAACAGCTCAGTGATTCTTCCCCAGGTCGCTGCACTAGTGTCACACTGCCAAGCCAGGTGTGAGGGAGATTTATAGGGTCACATATACACTTCTGCCAAAACACGAGTGCAAACAGGAAGCCCCTCTGATCTGTCATATCTTTTATAACACAAAACAGTATCTAAAAAGGTAAAAAGAACATACATGGGATTCTGCTACAAATATCTCTCTAATTACAAACCAATTAGCAAATCATTCAGATTAGAGTCGAGCGAAAAGAAAGGGTTAAGTATCTCATGTACAGTATATGCAGTGTAGGCTGTTCTGCGCATTACATGCAGGGGACAACGTTTAGGGGATATAAGTAATGCTGATCTCAGAGCTGACCGGCTGACCTGCTCTACCGGCTGATCTGCTCTACTGGCTGACCGGCTGACCTGCTCTTCTGGCTGACCGGCTGACCTGCTCTTCTGGCTGACAGGCTGACCGGCTCTACCGGCTGACCGGCTTCCCTTCTTCCAGCTAACTGACCTGAATTGTGGCCCCTGTATCTCCCAATTAAACGTTTTATTGGCATATTCTTGTTTGACTCGTTCTATACAGACATTTTCTATACATTCATTGTGGGATTTGATAACATCTGTAAGATCTCTCAGAACATCACATTCTGTACGTTTGTGCTGAATATTTTTCCATTCTCAATTTACTTAGGGGCCTATGCAGAGAGCAGCGCTGGAAATAATTGGAATTGGTAATAAATTGTACCTGTAATGGCGTGATTTTATCTCCATATGCAGAAAGGTCAGAAAACTGCATTTAAAATCATGCTTGATTATGGAGAGTTTCAACCGGCGAGATGCGCGCTGGTGAAACATGTTTGAAAAAAAGCGCGTTTTTTTTTTTTCTTTTCACTCTCGCCGGTGAGCTCCAGTTTCCTGCCAACTTTTGCTGGCGGAGCTAATTGTAGAATTTCTCTCCATTTTAATGGCGCGAACAGCCCCTAGATGGCGATCGTACCTTTCTGCATACGGCCCTTTTCAAAACTGGCGAGATTTTGGTTCTCGCCAGCCGTGCGGCGAGTTCTACTAAAAAAAAATAAAAAAATGGCGCTTTTTACTCAACTCGCCATTTCCAACCTTATTATAGCCATATAGCGCTAAAAAACGCCGAAATTTCCGTTCGCGCTGCTCTCTGCATAGGCCCCTTAATATTAGTTTTTGGCTTCAATTATTTATATCGAGCCCAAAATACCTTTATACAGAATGCTGTTCCCCTTATCCCACAAATGCTGCTTCATTAAAGCCCAGGGGTGGCACTTTATGCATTCTCAAACTTTTAGGCAACATCCCTAATTTCCAAAAGTGGGATAAAATCTGTGCATATTTAAATGGTTAATTTTTCCATTTTTCCATTGTGACAAAATATCAATTTTCTCACTCAGACTCCTAAATCCCTCCCCAAATATATCCGTTTCACATAAAAGTGTGTGCGCTTCTCCTTCCGCCTAACTGGCATGTCGTCCTTACGGGCGCCACTCCTTGCAACTCCACGCTGCCCTCCAGTGGCTAAAGAAATAAGATACATTTACTATACTCGTCTGGCAGCTGCTCCCGTATAAGGTGGGTAACTCTGTATTAGGGGTCTAGGTAGAGTATATTTTATACTTATGTCGGATAGATGAGGAATTTATATTGTGAGTGGCCTTAGATCTTATCCTATATGCACGCAGCCCTCGCCTCTCTGACCTTGAACACATACTTCAATCTGATTTTTTGAGACTTGAAACTGGATTTCCCAAAACAAACTGATTTTAAACACTGACAAGACTGTAACAATGGTATTTGGGACCAGAGCTAAATTGCTAAAGCTGCCAATGACAGAGCTTCAGATAAAAACCAGCTCTAATACCATCCTAGCCCCTGTTACTGGTTTGAAATATCTGGGCATATAGTTCAACTCCCATTTAACATTTGGGTTGCACATTGATACCCTGACATCCAAATCCTATGCCAAACTAGGTGTACTTTACAGGAACAAATCCTCCCTAAGGCCCTCATGCAGTAATCGCCTACAGCGATTCAGTAAGCCCAGAGAAGCTGGCGATTAGAGCAAAAATAACCGGTTTTTTTTTTGCCGGAAAATAAATAAATAAATAAAATCGGCAGACGCGCGGTGATAAGCCACTTTTCGGCACTGATCGCCAGTTTTTCAAACACGCTCAATTCTATAAGCCCTGATCAGCTTATTGCGGCTGATCGCCACTTTAAAATTGCTGTTTCTTCTCCAAATTGTCCCGCCACAAAAGTTGGCAAGAAGGTGGGGTGAAGCTGCGATGAAAATAACATGCATGTGTCCCAGAGCTGATATCCATTAATATCAGCACCAGAGACCCCCGGCATGAATCCCATGCATAAAAAATGCATTTACAGGCAACTTCATTACCGCCAAGGCAATGAAGGGGTTATACACCCGTGCCAGGCTTATTGTGGGTAGCGGGGGTGGGAGAAGGTGGTATTTGGCCCTGGGTGGGTGTTTAGGCCTTGCCAGGGGGTTGGGGGATGACTTAACCTCTTCTTTAACTTAGTGGTTAATACCGCTAAGGTAATGAAGGGGTTAACCCCTCCCACTACCCCCCCACCCGGTAGGCCTAAACACCCATCCTTGGGGCCAATACCCCGTTCACCCACCCCCGCTACCCACAATAAACACAAATACACATAACAGCCCCACTGGCCACCTCCTAGGTCCCTAATAAACCATTACAATATTCATAAAACCATTATTTTGTTTACACCCAGGATTATTACATGGGATTAGGGCTATGTTATTCAGTGAGGGGTTGTATGTTTGTATTCGTAGGGACAGGCAAGGCCGGAGCCAGATGGGGTTCTCCTGCCTCTGTCCTCCCTGTCTCCTGACCCTTCCTGTAGCCGGACAAAGAAGAAGAAGCAGGCACACGGTCTTACTCAAAGGAGGTTTAATATGCCATAAAGTCCAACGTTTCGGCAGTCAAATACTGCCTTTCTCAAGGTGAAGGCTACCAAACACAAGAAAACAGTCACAATATATACCACCCCCCCTGATACTCACCCCTCCCCATTCTGCCACATAACCAGGATGCTGACGCCCACCTGATGACGCCAGAGCTACCATATGGCGCCCCCTAGTGACGTCAGACGTCTAGGTCTAAATCCCTGGCAATACAGCATAGAGCTGTCTTGGAGGACTGCAGCCACAGCCACACATGGGGGAGTGTTCAGTCTGGGGAGAGGTGTGGCTGTGGCTGCAGTCCTCCAAGGCAGCTCTATGCTGTATTGCCAGGGATTTAGACCTAGACGTCTGACGTCACTAGGGGGCGCCATATGGTAGCTCTGATGTCATCAGGTGGGCGTCAACATCCTGGTTATGTGGCAGAGTGGGGTGAAATAGGACCTGTATCTGTTAGACTTCCATCGCCCTATCTTTTGTATCGCAGCTACTGACAGCCCCGCGCGTGATGCTTCCGTTGCCGCCCCAATCCGGAACGAATGTGTCCCGTATTGTGCCTCGTCGAGGCCCTGGTGTCTTAGGCACATGCGGAAAACCCGCAGGTACTGGAATCTAGATAACGGTACCCCGTCCGCGTGAAGGAGCAGGGGGCCCTGACCGTCTGGCCTGCATGCCAAGTATTCCCTGAGCGTGCTCACTGGGCAAAATTTGGTCCCTGGTAGCCCTAGCAAAGATATCCACGCTCCCCTCCCCCGCTGGTCTGTTTTTGACCTTTTCACGTGTAGTTTGACCCACCCTTCCCCTAAGACTATGTCCTCAAACTGCATCCCTCCCTCGCCTTTGCGCGACGCGCACACCAGTTCCCCGGCTCGCAGTGCTGCGAAGAAAGCCAATGCAAACGTCAGCCGGAAAAGTTTCGCCTCGAACCCCGATAGGCACACTCTGTCTGCGGCCTGCATTAAACCCTCTAATATCGCTGGTGTCACTGGCCTTCTGCTGTCATTTGCCGCCGTCCCCTTCGTTAACCACGCTAGGACCCTTTTGATGATAAATGCCTTCGTTGGGTCCCCCTTGCCCTCTAGCTGCAAAAAGAAGGAGACTCCTGTCACTTTTTTCCCTATGGATCCTCCCGATAAACCCCTTGCCCTTAAGTTTAGGACAAATGATAGCAAGGTCCCGACTCCCAATACGTCGAGACCCAATTCCCCTGCCAGACTTTGATAATCGCGCCACGCTGCCGAATAGGCCCGCCACGTACCCGGAGCCAGCGATGATCGTACCAACGAGGTCACTGGGTCGTCGCCAGCACCCAAAGGTCTGCAGGGCATGGACTGCCGATTAGGTCCGCCCCGGGGGCCAGTCTCCGAAACAGCGCCATCTGTAACCGGGATAAGGCATCAGCAATGTTATTCACCACCCCCGGGACATGTCGAGCCTTGAACGCTATGTTCAATTGCAAGCATGCCAGTACGAAACAGCGCAGAAGGGACAGCACCGGCGGGGATCGTGAGCCGAAATTGTTCACGGCTTCCACTACACCCATGTTGTCTGTCCAAAAAATTACTTGCTTATTCGCGAATAAGTGACCCCACAGGCGCACTGCGACGAGCAAGGGAAATAGTTCCAAGAACGCCAAGTTCTTAATGAGCGGCATCCCCCGCCAGTGGGGAGGCCACCGCTCTGCGCACCATGCCCCACCGAAGTAGGCCCCAAAACCGACTGACCCTGAGGCGTCTGTAAACAACTGCAACTCTGTGTTGTTGGATGGGGGACCTCGCCACAAGGTTCTGCCGTTATAATCCTTTAAAAAACGCAGCCACACCGTCAAGTCCTTTCGGATTTCGGCGGTGATGCGGATGAAGTGGTTGGGTCGTCTCACCCCGACCGTTGCTGCGGAGAGGCGCCTGGCGAAAACCCTCCCAGCCGGCATTACGCGCGCAGCAAATACTAAGTGGCCTAGCAGCGCCTGGAAGTGCCTCAATGATGTTTTCTTGAGAGCTATGAATTCGCGGAGAAGCCTGCTTAGGGCGACCAGCTTCTCCGGAGGGAGCCTGTACTCCATCGCCTCAGAGTCGATTTCTATGCCCAAAAAGGTAAGAGTGGTTGTTGGCCGCACCGTCTTCTCGTCGGCCAAAGGAACGCCGAACTCACGCGCCAGGGCTGAAAATTCGAACAGCCACCTAGCGCATAAGTCCGAACCCCTGGGGCCAACAAAAAGGAAGTCGTCCAAGTAGTGCATGACCCCCGCTGCCTGCACCCTCTTCCGGGCCACCCATTCTAGGAAGGTGCTAAATGTCTCGAAATAAAAACAAGAAAGCGCCCCTCCCATTGGTAAGCATAAGTCTATGTAGTACTGACCTTCGAGCATGCAGCCTAGCAAATGAAAGCACTCGGGGTGGACTGGCAAGTGTCTGAAGGCCGATTTGATGTCAGCTTTTGACATTAGAGCCCCTTCTCCCATCCTTTCCACCAGCGCTGCGGCTTGATCGAAGTTTGCGTAAGACACCGAACTCAACTCCCTGTCAATGCCGTCGTTTACCGACGACCCCTCGGGGTAGGATAGGTGTTGTATCAACCTATACTCCCCAGCCTCTTTTTTTGGGGACCACTCCCAATGGGGAAATCCTGAGATTAGGCAAGGGAGGGGACTCGAAGGGGCCAGCCATCCTTCCCAATTGGACTTCCTTCCAGACTTTCTCCCTAGCTACGTCACCGTGTGTCCTGACCGATTTCAAGTTCCGACTAAACTCAGATCCCGCTTGATCCTAAACCCCTCCTTAAACCCAGCTAAGAGTAGCTGGGCTGCTTCCCTATTGGGATACCTTGCTAGCCACGGTGCCAAATTGGCGACGATTATTGGTGTCGCTGCCCTCGCGTCCAAACGTCCGCCCTGCGCCCCTCCCCCTGCGACCGCCCTTCTTAAAACACTTTGCCTGGGCGTGGCGGCCGCCGCAAAAGGAGCAGATGTGTTGGAAACGGCAGTTGTCGTACGTGCAGTTGGACTGGTTAAACGGCCAACAGACGCCCGAGTTGGTGCGCAGCGACTGGCTAGTCCCTGGCACGTTATTCCGCCATGCCCCCCTACCTCCGGTGCCGCACCCTCGAAAGGAATCTGCCCCGCCCCCAGACACAAACTGCAGATAAAGGTTGACGTCCTTGACGTTCCATGGTATCACCACCTCTTGGGCCTTTATTGATTGCCTAAAGCACTGGTCATATGTCCACCAACCCGTTCCCCCGTAAGTGTGGTGTGCTTCCTCGATCATGTCGTGATACGTAAAGAGCGAGGCGTACGCCTGGGGATCCTTCTCCCCAATCACTCCAGCCAGGATAACAAATGCCTTAGACCAATTGCGAAAGGTGTGCGGGAAAAGCCTCTTTTCCACATCCACCTTCTTCGCTTCCCCCGTCTTTGAGGACGCGGCCAACGCCTCCCTGTAGCCTGGTAGCAGAGATAATATATCTACGTACTCCCCGGCCCATATCTTGTCCTTCACCTCTTTCAGCAAGTGCAAGCCCACTGAGCTAGGTCTGGATGTATAAGAGACCTTATATGCCGCATCGGGCATCCTCTTATCCTTGGCTAGCTCCCCTGAGGCGGGTGCCGCCTGAGGGAGGGGGAGCGTGGAGGATGGTGAGTCCACTAGCCCGGCCTGCCCACCGGCCCCTAGAGGTGTGTTGTTAACCGCCTGCGGGGGAACCGCGGCCACTGCCGCTGCTGGAACTACAGGTGTCGCTACCGCTGGCGCCGCCCCCAATGCTGGAGCTACGACTGTCGCTATAGCTGGAGCTATCGCCGCTGCTGATGCGATTAGCGTTGCTAGAACTGGCGCTGCGCTTATCGCTGGTGTCACTACTGCTGGTGACTCTGCCGGTGCATGAGCATCAACAGCTGCCTCTGGAACCAGCCTTCTTCCTTGCTTCGCGCGTCAGCCTGCAGTTGTATGATTTTGTCTACGAAGTACATTCTGATTGATGCGCTAAGTGTCGCGGGAGTGTGATTTCAATTTGCGTGATTTAACTATGTGTTCCGTCTACTGAGTTTTTCTGTGAGTATGGGAAGTATCGAGGGTCGACGGAGGCGGATCCGATCCGGATGAAAACTGAATTGCTACTCGCACGAGGTACCGAAACTGACTGAAAGAAACATGAATTGATATGTTATCATCGATACATGGGACCTTCTGCTAACCGAAGAAGGGGCGTTAGGCCTGCTATTTGCAACCGCCCCTTTACCCCCTTCCCGCATGCATATTTGCTATACCAGCATATTTTCCTGATCGTGCCCAGTCAGGGAGTGGGATTACCCGCACCATCCCTGGCCATGCGCTGAACAGGAAGTGGGATTACCCACACCAAACCAGAGGCATGCGGCCCTGTGCTGAACAGGGAGTGGGGGGTTACCCGTCCATAGCAGGGCCATGTGCTGAACAGGAAGTGGGGTTACCCATACAATAGCAGGGCCGTGTGTTAAACAGGAACTGGGATTACCCATACAACCGCAGGGCCGTATATTAAACAGGAACTGGGATTACCCATACAATAGCGGGAGCCAAGTGCTGAACAGGAAGAGGGATTACCCATATGATAGAGGGAGCCAAGTGCTGAACAGGAAGAGGGATTACCCATACGATAGAGGGAGCCAAGTGCTGAACAGGAAGAGGGATTACCCATGCCCTACCATGGCCTGCGCTGAACAGGAAGTGAGATTAACCCCTACACGCGTTATACCTCTGCCTGCAGCATAACGCACCGTATACCCCACGTCGTCCTGAATGTAGCATGTAACGCTGGACCAATACAGCACATGACCCCCAAAGGCAGTATATACACACACCATATGCTCCACGCAATGGCCCGAAGCCAAGCATGCAACATATACACCATATAATCCAAACCCGTCATGTAACCGCGCATGTGGTCTATAAACATTATATTCAGAACCCAGCACGTAACCATGATCGCAGTGTATGCCATATAATCCAAATACAGCACGCCACCACGACTGCGGTACCGTATACACCCCTGTAACCCAAATACCGCACATTATAACACTGACTGTAGCATATATACCCGTTATAATCCAATACGGCGCGTAACCTTGAATGCAGTATATCCACTATACCCGCCATGTAACCCACTTAAAGCACATTATAACACTGAATGCAGCATATATACACCTTATACTCCACATGCCGCACGTAACCGTGAATGCAGTATATACTCTATAAACGACTTTATAACCCTGAATGCAGCATATATACACTTTATAATCCACATACAGCACTTACCCTGAATGCGGTATATACACTATGTACGCCATGTAACCCAATTACAGCACATTACAACACTGAATGCAGCATAAATACATAGGGTGACCAGATTTCGAAAATGAAAAACCAGGACACCTTAAAAAATAATTTATTAAACAAATGACATCACGTGACACCCCCCGTTGCCATGACAACAAGACACTCTGATGCCCCTGCAGTGTTAGTGTGTATAGAGGTGGGGGCTTTGCTTGGGCCCTTCAACTCTTACAGCCAGGGCATTATTGGCCAGGAATGCCCAGTTCGGAGGGGATTACTACTTCAAAATGTATTTGATTCGTAACAACATCAAAAAACTCTAATACCAATAACTAACAACCACAGACAATGATAATCTAAACCATCAAATAAAATGTCTACGGCCCTTGTTCAAGCATGTTTGCGGTACTTACCAGATAAATCAGTGCCTGCAATCCACGACTGTATCCGCCTCTCCGAGCGTCTGAAAGCAATCCAGCGTTCCTGGTGTGTGGCTGAAGAGGTGAGGGACTCCCTCCTCTCAAACGGAAAAGAAGAGCAAAAAATAGAGTTGGAACATACCTATCATACAGGGATGAGAGAGAGAGACAGAGAATGAGAGAGAGACAGAGAATGAGAGAGAGACAGAGAATGAGAGAGAGACAGAGA